>NW_025900001.1:0-20424 GCF_022539505.1 Lolium rigidum | reverse complement strand
AAAAAAATCCAACAAAGGAAACTTTTATAGCACATAGAGGATGACATGCGGGTCCCATGAGCCAGGAGGTTCCTCAACGTTTCAAACGTGGCATGAGATCGAAAGAAAAAGGCAAGTGACCAAATATGAGGAGCCAAAAATAATTCAAGAAAAGAAAGTTTTATAGTACATAGAGGATGACATGCGGGTCCCATTTAGCAGCAGCGGTATCACCGTTTGAGAGGCGGCAGGGGATCAAAAGAAAAAGGCAAGTGACCAAATATGAGGTGCCAAAAATAATTCAAGAAAAGAAAGTTTTATAGTGCATAGAGGATGACATGCGGGTCCCGAGTTAGCAGCAGCGGTATCACCGTTTGAGAGGCGGCAGGGGATCGAAAGAAAAAGGCAAGTGACCAAATTTGAGGTGCCAAAAAAAACTCCAAGAAAAGAAAGTTTTATAGTACATAGAGGATGACATGCGGGTCCCATTTAGCAGCAGCGGTATCACCGTTTGAGAGGCGGCCGGGGATCGAAAGAAAAAGGCAAGTGACCAAATATGAGGTGCCAAAAATAATTCAAGAAAAGAAAGTTTTATAGTGCATAGAGGATGACATGCGGGTCCCATTTAGCAGCAGCGGTATCACCGTTTGAGAGGCGGCAGGGGATCGAAAGAAAAAGGCAAGTGACCAAATTTGAGGTGCCAAAAAAAACTCCAAGAAAAGAAAGTTTATTGCACATAGAGGATGACATGCGGGTCCCATTTAGCAGCAGCGGTCTCAACGTTTCCAAGGCGGCAAGGGATCAAAAGAAAAAGGAAGTAGCCAGAAATCAGGGGGTCAAAAAAATCCAAGAATAGAAAGAATTTTGGTTCATAGAGGATGACATGCGGGACCCATGATCCTGCATCGTAAACGGCTCGATCGGAGAACGTTGAACGAGATGGCGCGATCGAGAAAAAAAACAATGCCCGAGAGGCTGCCATCCGGGCCCTACATCCCTCGGCGGTGCGGATTTGCGTTGACTCGGCCGGCGAACCCGAGAATTCGCGATGCACCACGTCCCGGGCCACCATACGTGACGTTTTGGCCGCTTTCGTCGGGCTAGGTGGCCTCAAAAACGAGAAAAAAAAGTTTTGACATGCACCACGGAGGGACCAAAATCGTCGGCCATGGTACACCAGCAACCACGGCGCGACTTCAACTTCGTCGGCCATGGCAACTTTTCTTGTAGTGGAGTTTAGCTAGGGTTAGGGGGTAGATGCATGATTTTCCTGGTTTGAATATGTCTAGACCTTGTTTATCAACTTAATTGAATGCTTAATATATGACATAAGAATACTATGTGCCTTGTTTTTTATTTTTTTATTTTTTTATTTTTTTAAACTTTTATGCCCATTTGAATCTTGGTCAAATCCTAGGTTTGAACATGGTTTAAACAAGTTTAAATCATGAATATGAAAAATTAAGCATCTATATATCCTTCTTAGTCACTCCAAAATGTAGCTCTTGGGAGGTTTTTTCGAAATTTCCATGTTTGAAACCAAAACCACTTCTCTTCATGCATGCTCGACTTCATAAGACAGAGTTTAGGGTTAGGGGTAGATATATACATGATTTTCTGGTTTGAATATGTCTAGGCCTTGTTTATCAACTTGAATGCTTACTATATATATATGACATAAGAATGTTATGTTCTTTGTTTTTTCATTCTTTTGATTTTTTATGAATTTCCATGCCCATTTGAATCTTTTGGTCAAATCCTAGAGGTTTGACCAAGATTGAAACAAGTTTAAAACATGAAAATGAAAAGGGAAGCTTGTATATCCTTCTTAGTCACTCTAAAATGAAGTTTTTGGGAGGTTTTTGAAATTTCCATGTTTGAAACCCAAAACCACTTCTCTTCATGCTAGACTTCATAAGACAATTTAATTAGGGGTTAGGGGGTAGATACATGATTTGTCCGGTTTGAATATGTCCAAACCTTGCTTGTTTATCAACTTGAATGCTTACTATATGACATAAGAATGCTTACCATATGTTTGAATTTTAAAAGCATATAGTCTTCTTATGTCATATAGTAAGCATTCAAAAGTTTTTCTTTGAGAGAGTAGCATGCATTCAAAAGTTGATAAATAAGATTTGTACATATTCAAACCGGACAAATCATGTATCTACACCGGCCCCTAACCCTAAACTCCGTCTTATGAAGTCAAGCATGAAGAGAAGTGCTTTTGGGTTTCAAACATGGAAATTTCACAAACCTCCCAAAAGCTTCATTTTACGGTGACTAAGAAGGATCCGAGGCTTACCTTTTCATTTTCATTTTTTAAACCGCTTGTTTAAATCTTGATCAAACCTAGGATTTGACCAAGATTCAAATGGGCATAAAAAATCAGGAAAAAATGAAAAAATGAAAAAACAAAGCACATATATAGCCTTCTTATGTCATATATATAGTAAGCATTCAATTAAGTTGATAATTTTAAACAAGGTCTATACATATTCAAACCAAAAAAAGCATGTATCTACCCATGCATATATATATATATAACCCTATACTTTTGTCTTATGAAGACGTCAAGGTGTTATCACCAGATTTTGGCTAAATCAGGAGGTGGGCCGCGATCAAGATGGGCTTGGAAGATTACACGTGGAAGATCTCTGAAGCGGCCTTGCTCGGAGAATTTGGGCTAGATTGGCCATGTATCTTTAATTACAGTAGATTGTATCTAGATTAAAGTTAGAGTTTTACCCGTGCACGGTTTAGTGCACGCCCACATTAGAAAGTCCGCTGGACTATAAATATGTATCTAGGGTTTATGGAATAAACAACAACCAACGTTCAAAACAAACAAATCTCGGCGCATCGCCAACCCCTTCGTCTCGAGGGTTTCTCCGGTAAGCACCATGCTGCCTAGATCGCATCTCGCGATCTAGGCAGCACAAGCCTGCCCACGTTGTTCATGCGTTGCTCGTGCTGAAGCCTTTTGATGGCGAGCAACGTAGTTATCTTAGATGTGTTAGGGTTAGCATTGTTCTTCGAATTACATGCTTTCGTTATGCAACCCTTGCACATCTAGCCGCCCTTACGCCTATCTCGGGTGTAGGGGCGGCACCCCGCTTGATCATAGTTTAGTAGATCTGATCCGTTACGGTTGCTCCTTGTTCATCAAGGATTAGTTTAATATCCGCACTAGTTAGGCCCTATAAAGGGTTGGAGGATCCAGCGGCGTGTAGGGTGACGTTTGCTAGCCCTAAAAGGATGTTCCGGGGATCAACCTCGTGTTGGTTTTTAGGCCCTGTCTAGGATCGGCTTACGGTCACCGTGCGCGAGCGCGAGGCCCAATCGTGAGTAGGATGATCCGATTATGCGGTGAAAACCCTAAATCGTCGTAGATCTCATTAGCTTTATCTTGATCAAGCAGGACCACCATATATTCGGACACCTCGTTCGAATCATGGGTGGATCGGCTCTTTTAGCCGATTCACAGGATAACCTGAGAGCCGATCGAGGCTCGTATTTAATGTTTACGTGTATGCCATGCAGGAAACTAAGCGAGGCATCATCCACACCTTCCCGACCAGGTATAGGTCAGGTGGCACGCCCTTGCGATAGCATCGGACGTGCGACCGAGGAGGCTTTGCGGGCCGTCGCTCTGAGGGACTGGGGCCAGCCGCAGCCCTAGTTGTTCCCGGCTCTACTGTGTTGCCCGTCTCTGCCCGCCAGGGGGTTTTTGACGTCAACACATTCTGGCACGCCCGGTGGGACAACCTACGACATCCACAACATCGCCATCTACATCCGAGATGGCGGAAGGCACTCCGGTCAAGTACGAGGATCTGCCTGATGAGCTCAAGAAGAAACATGACGAGATCAAGGCAACCCTCGAAGCCGAACTCATCGGCTCTTTCCACCGAACCCGCTCCCATGGCGTCAGGTGG
This sequence comes from Lolium rigidum, assembly GCF_022539505.1. Classification (NCBI taxonomy): domain Eukaryota; kingdom Viridiplantae; phylum Streptophyta; class Magnoliopsida; order Poales; family Poaceae; genus Lolium; species Lolium rigidum. The sequence continues at coordinate 16,504 of NW_025900001.1, read as the reverse complement.
AAGGGTTTCACACCTGAAGGCGCACTCGATGGAGTGGACCTGTCCGCCCCGTCAGAAGAACGCACCAGGTCGCTGAAGTACGAGGATCTGCCGAGGAGCTCAAAAAGAAACATGACGAGATCAAGGCAACCCTCGAAGCCGAACTCATCGGCTCCTCTGAGAAGACCCGGCCGCACGATATCAAGCTCGGTAGAGACTCACGTCCGTTGCCTGGCGTCAACATGGTGGATCTCAGCCACTCCATAGGCCATCCAAAGTTCTCCTTTGGTGTCAACATGGCAGGGCTTGCGAGCCGCCATGGCAAAGACGAAGCAGAAAGCAGCCACTCCCGTGGCAAGGACAAAGAGGAGGCCGATCCACGCGACCGGCCCCAAGATGATGACAGACGGTACCTGACAGAGGAGGAAGTGAGAAGCGTGCGGTATCAACGTCCACTTTCCGAGCATCTCCTCAACAAATATGAGCAACAGTACGACCGACGTCGGTGCTACGACGGGGATGATGAGAGAAATTGTCGGTCTGGTGCAGAGGACAGGAGGTATCGTCAGCATGATAGAAACAACGACGGGTACAATCGTCACGCTGATGGAAGGTCAAGGGGGCAGGATGACATGGATAGGCATTGGGACTGTCCTTTCTTCAAACATTGCTGGGACTCAGGAATGAGCCGATTACCAACAATCGAGAACTGCCCAGAGTGCAAACAAAGGAAGAAGGATGCAGCTAACGTGTCCGTGTTCACGCGTCTAGGGCCTCTCCCGCCTCGGAACAGGTATGCTGAGTCCGCTCGGATGGAAGATCTCGAGGAACTAGAGGACGATGGTGAAGAAGACAAGTATCATCGGCCCAGGTGGTGCCCTGACGGGCTCAGCCGTTCCCAAAACGAAGGGTTCAGCGTCTGCGTGGGTTGGAAGAAGCTGAGAGATTGTACCTGCACGCGTTGAGGAAGGCACGGCCTGATCTGGCCGCCAAGATTCAGCGGACCCTGGACGAAGAAGGACAGCCACAAAGAAAAGAGTGGCGCCCCAAGCAGAGGAAAGCCGATGATGACACATCGGCTGGCACAAACATGGTCTTCATTCTTCCAGCGGAGTTTAGCGCTCCAAGATTATATGAAGCACCTGTGGCACAATTGGACTGCGGCCCACGGCCGGTCATCTTTGAGAAGCCAAAAGAGAGAAGTTACAGGCATCTGAAGGCCCTGTACTTGCGAGGTTACATCAATGGGCAGCCTGTCAACAAGATGTTGGTAGACACCGGGGCGGCGAGTTAACATTATGCCATACTCCATGCTACGTCGGTTGGGACGCTCCAGCTCGGATCCGATCAAGACCAATGTAACACCGAGCGATTTGAACGGCCAAGCATCCGACGCACAAGGTGTTCTCGAATGTGGATCCGACCGTAGGAAGGAAAACCTGTCCCTACGACGTTCTTTATTGTCGACAGCAAGAGTACCTACGCTGTCCTATTAGGGAGAGATTGGATCCACGCCAACTGTTGCATTCCATCCACGATGCACCAATGCCTAATACAGTGGGATGGAGATGAAGTAGAAGTCGTCCACGCAGATGATTCAGTCGAGGTTTCAACAGCTGGCATGGACGTTTGGGAGACATCGGGCCAAGAGCCGCTCTCAGGCATCAATTTGGACGACTGCGAGCGCATCGACGTGACAAAGAACGGGGTTAGGCTAGTTTTATCCACCGGCCTTACCGTGTAACAAAGCAAACGTCGATGGACGAATGTGGCGAGGCTGATCCTTGTGATCGGCCCCAAAAAAAATTTATGGAGGAACATCACAAAACCTTCATCAAGTAAGCAATGTGGAGGCCGATTCCAGTAATCGGCAAAAACTATCCTCACCATCCATTCTGCTTGGGTTCAATATGTAATCCAACAGAGCCGATACCATCAATTCTCTTGACAGAATCGGCTCGGGGGGGCACCCAGGTGGATAAAACACGAGGATATGCAGTGGAAGCGCCTCATCCATTGGTGATGGATATTGAAGTATGGGGGCCGATACGTAAATCGGCCGTAAAAAATTCAAAAAATTTTAAGCACAGCCGATGTGCAGACATCGACTTAAGGATCAATGGAGCTCACATTCCCATTGGCAAGTCTTCAAGTTCAGCGGTGCTAGCGAACCAGGGCTGCAGGATTGAGGACCGTAACCCTGACTAACGACAAGGGCAGCCTAAACGTGCAAGTCAGGGTAGGGATGAGCCTAACGAGGGGAGCATATCTCTTCTAAGACCAGGAGAACAGCCGATGTTGAAGCATTCGGCTGTAACATTTTGACCAAGGTGGTGACTTGGTAGCTGTCACTTCCAGGGGTTATTACATCCAGAGTTTGGAGGGCATCAGGAATACGAGGACCATCCTCACCGGAAGTTGCTTCAGCCTGCCAAGGATGATGAGCCGATCTGGTCAGTAAGGCGCAAGAATTGAACTAAAGAAGCCCGGGGGGCAGCGCACACTGAAGGTTCTCTGCTCTTAGGAGCCGATTTTGTTGGAACCGGCTGGCTCCGCATTGCAACTTGGATAGGGCTCGGGGGGCAACTCACCCAAAGGGTTCTTTGTTCTGGAGAGCTGATTTTTGTTGGAATCGGCTGGCTCTACATCACAACTGTTCTGAAGAGGGGTGCTTTTGTTATGGAGCTATCAGTTTCAGCATCCAAACTTATTCAGTGACAGTTCCAGGGCTCTCTTGAAGATACCTGCCCAAAACCGTATTGCCAGTTTGCTGGATTGGCTGGTTTCATAATCAGGTTTTATGATCCTTTTTGAGGTATCTCATGATTCAAAGCTGACGCGCGGCCATTGACTCTAGTACAAATGCGCAAAGTGGCCAGGTTGCCAGTTCAGCAGTGCTATCAGGGGAGTTCTGGCGTACAAGACAGCTTTCTCCCCATTGAATTGTGGGTAGTCATCTACAGTATCGGCTGTCAACAGAAGAAAGGTGATCGGCTGGTTGGCCCTGCATGATAGCTCTCTCAGATAAGGTCGAGCTCAGGTCCATTTGTCTGGATTATGTGTCTTCATCACTGTCTTCACCGAGGCGTGTGGGGCCGCTGGCCTGGTAGATGCCCTGTTTCTAGAAGCCGATTGGAGTGTCGTTGGCTGGTCCTGCGTCGCAATCTTCTCCAAAGATGATGATCCACCAGAGCCCAAAGTTATCAGAAAAGACGAAGAGCCATTGTGTTGCCATCAGCTCATTTGAACATTGGTTAAGTGGATAATCGTAGCAGTCAACATAATGGGGAATCGGCTAAATCGGCGTAAAAGAAATCGGCAAGATCAAATTGGGGAAATTCTTCATTGATCAACAAGGTTTCTTACAAAAGAGCTGATTGCTCTCAAAAGGAGGTCCTAGGGGATACATTGCCCCGTCTACCACTACTGACCCTAGGCTAAGATCCTATCTAGGGGCCGTTGCTGCCCTCGTCGTCGTCGTCGTCGTCACCATTGTCGGCGCTGCTCCCGACCGGCTCGTCGTCGCTGCTGTAGCGACCGCCGGCAGGACCCTCGTTGTCTTCGTCCTCCTCATCAGCGTCGTCGTCGTCGCTGTCGAAGTCTCTGAGGTTCCCGGGCCAGGGGCAGTGGCGTTTGGCCGGCGGCTCATCGGAGGAGCTGTCGTCCTTCTCCTCCTCCTCCTCCTCCTTCGCCTCGTCGGAGGAGGTGACCCCGTCCCAGGGAAAGCGACCGTCGTCACTTTCCTCCTCCGACTCCCCATGGGCGAGGAAGCGGAGGTCGCTCTCCCCGTCGGTCAGGGACTTGTCGTCCTCTGACCAGATGGAGAAGTTGTGGCTCAGCTCGTCCCCGGCCTCGATGGCGCGGCGGATTTTGGCTGTATGGGCCTCCTCCGAGTTCCACTCCGGCGTCGGCTCGCGGAATGGGGAGGACTAGGCAGAGAGGTCTGATGAAGAAGAGGAGGAAGGCATGGTGGCGGAGAAGGGTTTTTTGGAAGTACTAATGCGAAGAGGATGAAGAAAAGAACTGTTCGGTACGATTGGATAAAAGAAGTGGGGATTTAATGTCCGAACGGTTTTCGAGGAAGTGGTGCCAAAAAACTGTCAAATCGTGCGAGAGAAGTTGGGAAGGCAAGTTGTCATGATGGAAATATCTGCGACGGTTCTGTTCCGCCACGACATGACCCCTCGGAGGAAAAACGAGTGGTTTTGAAATTATCATTACCAAAACCGGGGGGCATGTGTTATCACCATATTTTGGCTAAATCGGGAGGTGGGCCGCGATCAAGATGGGCTTGGAAGATTACACGTGGAAGATCTCGAAGCGGCCTTGCTCGGAGAATTTGGGCTAGATTGCCCATGTATCTTTAATTACAGTAGATTGTATCTAGATTAAAGTTAGAGTTTTACCCGTGCACGGTTTAGTGCACGCCCACATTAGAAAGTCCGCTGGACTATAAATATGTATCTAGGGTTTATGGAATAAACAACAACCAACGTTCAACACAAACAAATCTCGGCGCATCGCCAACCCCTTCATCTCGAGGGTTTCTCCGGTAAGCACCATACTGCCTAGATCGCATCTCGCGATCTAGGCAGCACAAGCCTGCCCACGTTGTTCATGCGTTGCTCGTCTTGAAGCCTTTTTGATGGCGAGCAACGTAGTTATCTTAGATGTGGTAGGGTTAGCATTGTTCTTCGAATTACATGCTTTCGTTATGCAACCCTTGCACATCTAGCCGCCCTACGCCTATCTCGGGTGTAGGGGCGGCACCCCGCTTGATCATAGTTTAGTAGATCTGATCCGTTACGGTTGCTCCTTGTTCATCAAGGATTAGTTTAATATCCGCACTAGTTAGGCCCTATAAAGGGTTGGAGGATCCAGCGGCGTGTAGGGTGACGTTTGCTAGCCCTAGAAAGGATGTTCGGGGATCAACCTCGTGTTGGTTTTTAGGCCCTGTCTAGGATCGGCTTACGGTCACCGTGCGCGAGCGCGAGGCCCAATCGTGAGTAGGATGATCCGATTATGCGGTGAAAACCCTAAATCATCGTAGATCTCATTAGCTTTATCTTGATCAAGCAGGACCACCATATATTCGGACACCTCGTTCAAATCATGGGTGGATCGGCTCTTTGAGCCGATTCACGGAGATAACTTGAGAGCCGATCGAGGCTCGTATTTAATGTTTACGTGTATGCCATGCGAGAAACTAAGCGAGGCATCATCCACACCTTCTCGACCGGGTATAGGTCGGGTGGCACGCCCTTGCGATAGCATCGGACGTGCGACCAGGAGGCTTTGCGGGCCGTCGCTCTGAGGGACTGGGGCCAGCCGCAGCCCTAGTTGTTCCCGGCTCTACTGTGTTGCCCGTCTCTGCCCGCCAGGGGGTTTCTGACGTCAACACAAGGATGAAGAGAAGTGGATTTGGGTTTCAAACATGGAAATTTCAGAAACCTCCAAAAACATGTATATATCTACCCCTAAACCCTAATCTTTGTCTTATGAAGCCAAGCATATGAAGAGAAGTGATTTTGGGTTTCAAACATGGAAACTTCAAAAACCTCCCAAAAGCTTCATTTTAGAGAGACTAAGAATGATCCATGCTTACCTTTTCATTGCCATGTTTTAAACTTGTTTTAACCTTGGTCAAACCTAGGATTTGACCAAGATTCAAATGGGAGTAAAAATTCAGAAAAATTCAAAAAAAAATGAAAAACCAAAGCACATATATAGCCTTCTTATGTCATATAGTAAGCATTCAAGTTGATAAACAAGGTCTAGACATATTCAAAGCAGAAATATCATGTATCATATCTACCCCTAACCCTAAACTCTGTCTTATGAAGTCAAACATATGAAGAGAACTGGGGTTTTGGGTTTCAAACATAAAATTTTCAAGTACCTTCATTTTAGAGTGAGTAAGGAAAGATTCATGCTTACCGTTTCATTTTCATGTTTTAAACTTGTTTAAACCTAGGATTTGACCAAGATTTAAATAGGCATAAAAAAATCGAAAGAAATCAAAATATGAAAAACCAAAGCACATATATATAGCCTTCTTATATCATATAGTAAAAAATTCAAGTTGATAAACAAGGTCTAGACATATTCAAACAAGAAAAATCATGTATCTACACCTAACCATAAACTCTGTCTTAAGTGGTTTTGGGTTTCAAACATGGAAATTTCACAAACCTCCCAAAAGCTTCATTTTACGGTGACTAAGGAGGATCCATGCTTACCTTTTGGCTTAAACGTTTGAAACCAAAAACCACTTCTCTTCATGCATGCTTGACTTCATAAGACAGAGTTTAGCTAGGGTTAGGGGTAGATGCATGATTTTCCTGGTTTGAATATGTCTAGACCTTGTTTATCAACTTAATTGAATGCTTACTATATGACATAAGAATACTATGTGCCTTGTTTTTTATTTTTTTATTTTTTTAAAATTTTATGCCCATTTGAATCTTGGTCAAATCCTAGGTTTGAACATGGTTTAAACAAGTTTAAATCATGAATATGAAAAATTAAGCATCTATATATCCTTCTTAGTCACTCCAAAATGTAGCTCTTGGGAGGTTTTTCGAAATTTCCATGTTTGAAACCAAAACCACTTCTCTTCATGCATGCTCGACTTCATAAGACAGAGTTTAGGGTTAGGGGTAGATATATACATGATTTTCTGGTTTGAATATGTCTAGGCCTTGTTTATCAACTTGAATGCTTACTATATATATATGACATAAGAATGTTATGTCCTTTGTTTTTTCATTCTTTTGATTTTTTATGAATTTCCATGCCCATTTGAATCTTTTGGTCAAATCCTAGAGGTTTGACCAAGATTGAAACAAGTTTAAAACATGAAAATGAAAAGGGAAGCTTGTATATCCTTCTTAGTCACTCTAAAATGAAGTTTTTGGGAGGTTTTTGAAATTTCCATGTTTGAAACCCAAAACCACTTCTCTTCATGCTAGACTTCATAAGACAATTTAATTAGGGGTTAGGGGGTAGATACATGATTTGTCTGGTTTGAATATGTCCAAACCTTGCTGGTTTATTAACTTGAATGCTTACTATATGACATAAGAATGCTTACCATATGTTTGAATTTTAAAAGCATATAGTCTTCTTATGTCATATAGTAAGCATTCAAAAGTTTTTCTTTGAGAGAGTAGCATGCATTCAAAAGTTGATAAATAAGATTTGTACATATTCAAACCAGACAAATCATGTATCTACACCCGGCCCCTAACCCTAAACTCTGTCTTATGAAGTCAAGCATGAAGAGAAGTGCTTTTGGGTTTCAAACATGGAAATTTCACAAACCTCCCAAAAGCTTCATTTTACAGTGACTAAGAAGGATCCAGGCTTACCTTTTCATTTTCATTTTTTAAACTGCTTGTTTAAATCTTGATCAAACCTAGGATTTGACCAAGATTCAAATGGGCATAAAAAATCAGGAAAAAATGAAAAAACAAAGCACATATATAGCCTTCTTATGTCATATATATAGTAAGCATTCAATTAAGTTGATAATTTTAAACAAGGTCTATACATATTCAAACCAGAAAAAAGCATGTATCTACCCATGCATATATATATATATAACCCTATACTTTTGTCTTATGAAGACGTCAAGGATGAAGAGAAGTGGATTTGGGTTTCAAACATGGAAATTTCAAAAACCTCCCAAAACATGTATATATCTACCCCTAAACCCTAATCTTTGTCTTATGAAGCCAAGCATATGAAGAGAAGTGATTTTGGGTTTCAAACATGGAAACTTCAAAAACCTCCCAAAAGCTTCATTTTAGAGAGACTAAGAATGATCCATGCTTACCTTTTCATTGCCATGTTTTAAACTTGTTTTAACCTTGGTCAAACCTAGGATTTGACCAAGATTCAAATGGGAGTAAAAATTCAGAAAAATTAAAAAAAATGAAAAACCAAAGCACATATATAGCCTTCTTATGTCATATAGTAAGCATTCAAGTTGATAAACAAGGTCTAGACATATTCAAAGCAGAAATATCATGTATCATATCTACCCCTAACCCTAAACTCTGTCTTATGAAGTCAAACATATGAAGAGAACTGGGGTTTTGGGTTTCAAACATAAAATTTTCAAGTACCTTCATTTTAGAGTGAGTAAGGAAAGATTCATGCTTACCGTTTCATTTTCATGTTTTAAACTTGTTTAAACCTAGGATTTGACCAAGATTTAAATAGGCATAAAAAAATCGAAAGAAATCAAAAAATGAAAAACCAAAGCACATATATATAGCCTTCTTATATCATATAGTAAAAAATTCAAGTTGATAAACAAGGTCTAGACATATTCAAACAAGAAAAATCATGTATCTACACCTAACCATAAACTCTGTCTTAAGTGGTTTTGGGTTTCAAACATGGAAATTTCACAAACCTCCCAAAAGCTTCATTTTACAGTGACTAAGGAGGATCCATGCTTACCTTTTGGCTCAAACGTTTGAAACCAAAAACCACTTCTCTTCATGCATGCTTGACTTCATAAGACAGAGTTTAGCTAGGGTTAGGGGGTAGATACATGATTTCCTGGTTTGAATATGTCTAGACCTTGTTTATCAACTTAATTGATTGCTTACTATATGACATAAGAAGACTACGTGCCTTGGTTTTCATTTTTTTGTTTTTTTTGAATTTTATGCTCATATATTTGAATCTTGGTCAAATCTTAGGTTTGACCAAGATTTAAACGAGTTTAAAACATGAAAATGAAAAGGGAAGCATGTATCCTTCTTAGTCACTCTAAAATGAAGCTTTGGGATGTTCTTGAAATTTCCATGTTTGAAACCCAAAACGACTTCTCTTCATGCTAGACTTCATAAGATCAACAGGGGTAGATACATGATTTGTCCGGTTTGGATATACCTAGACCTCGTTTAACTTGAATGCATACGATATGACATAAGAAGACTACGTGCTTTTGTTTTTCATTATTCTGATTTTTTGAATTTTGTGCCCACCCCCATTTGTATATTGGTCAAATCCTAGGCTTGATAATGATTTAAACAAGATTAAAATATGAAAATGCAAAGGTAAGCATGGATCCTTCTTAGTCACTCTAAAATGAAGCTTTTGGGAGCAAAACCACTTCTCTTCATATGCTTGACTTCATAAGACGGAGTTTAGGGGTTAGGGGTATAGATACATGATTTGTCTAGTTTGAATATGTCTAGACCTTGTTTATCAACTTAATTGGCTTACTATATGACATAAGAAAACTATTTGCTTTGGTTTTTCTTTTTCCTGATTTTTTTCAATTTTGATGCCCATTTGAATCTTTGTCAAATCCTAGGTTTGACCGAGATAATTTAAACAAGCTTAAAACATGAATATGAAAAGGGAAGCATGTATCCTTCTTTGTCACTCTAAAATGAAGTTTTTGGGAGGTTTTTCAAATTTCCATGTTTGAAACCCAAAACCGCTTCTCTTCATATGCTTGACTTCATAAGACAGAGTTCAGGGGTTAGGGGGTATAGATACATGACTAGTAAACTTGCCCATGCGTTGCATCGGGGGAGAAATTTAGATGACACGTGTGATCGAGACATATTTATGTGTTGCATATAGTCATTAAATGTTGAAATAAAATCAAGAACAAAACACGCAACGATAAATAAATAGTTCTAGGTTTAATATAATTTTATCAATAATGGGAGAGAAACAAGAACCACGAGTAATGAAAAATAATGTAAATCCTGATAAAGAAGATTGGGAGTTTTGCCAAAGATCTGCACATTAATATTGGCTTCTTACACATGTTGAAGAAGATGCCCGTCTCTGAACTGTTAGCATTAGGATGGCCGGATGATGTGTCCAAAAGACTGTCTCTGGATTTTCTGATCCTAACCTCAAACTTGAAACATACATAGCCGGCAGATAAGTTTGCTCTATACAACATCCAATCTTGATCAAGCCTCATCTCTTCCATCTAATTGTAACTATTCACGTATAAGAAGAGACAACATGCACTACACTGTTGTATTATTGGTGTATTATAGACTTACTAGATGACTGCCCGCGCGTTGCTGCGGAAAAGCCTCTAAAATTGTAGCTATGAAATATTTTTACTGCATGTCAGACAAAAATTATAGTATCAATATTTTCCAACCTAATTGTCTTTAATAAATTTTGGTAATATAAACTTAAACTTTTGCGGTGGTGGGGGGAGGTTGGAGGACACCAGAGCGCACCCTCGGACACTTATTATAAATACCTGGTGAAAATATTATTTCAAATAAGTTCATAATAAAATAGTAGTATGACCACCCAATGAAACAATCACATTAACATTCTTAGAATATTTGCTTATATTAGTAAATAACAAACTCTGAATGAAAGACAACCGAGAAAGAATCAGGTTGCTTCATTAGACCCTGTAATAACAAACAATAGTGATAATTTGATGGTAATGAAAACGATAATAAAAAATTGCAGATGTGGCCAAGTCAGTTCGTGGAAACCATATATTTAGCAATACACGATATATGATGAGCACCTAATACTACATGGTTGGTGAAAGCAGCGTCCACAACAACCTAGGGGCATGACGAATGATTTGCCATCACACCTAGCCAACGAATTCATGCAAAAATAATTATTGTATACAGTAAATCTGGACAGAAAGAAAGAAAAAATAGGACTGTAAAAAAAGGACTACAGAGTGAATCTTGGTTAAAATATCTAACTTTAAATAGCCAGGGCCAGAAATGTATTGCTGACAATCTTCAATCCGGTCCTATTTCTTCAAGGTTTCTGAACTAATCAGATCTGTAAGCAAACATTGGTTTGAGAGATTAGAAAACATGTCGCTATAAACTATAAATAAGGAATCTACATACATTAGAAAGTAGAAACTTAAGAGATGGAGTAGGAAATGGTCGATGCAAACACCACTGTATTTATGCAGCAATAGATATCTAGATTCCCAGTGACATGCATAAGGTAAAAACCCACAGTTAGTGATTTATATGCCTTCTGTATTTCTCTCATGCATTTATTCAAACAGCCTGACTGCACCTTACTACCAATAGCAGGTCCCTGCAATTCTAAAAAATACAAAGTCAGCATCAAACCTCATGGATCATCATGAGAGAGAGAAACAGAGAGAGTACCAGCTCGTAACAGGGAAAGCGTATGGCAATGTGAATTCCAGCAACGCAGCTAGTGGAGCCCTTCAAACCTGGAGATGATGGCTGGAGAGAGCGCAAGCATGAGCTTACTCAACATTTTTATGGGCTAGATCCGTGAAATCAGGGGCCGGCAGGAATTCGACGAAGGAGAGCGTGAAGTCGATAGTTAGAAAGGAGAGACGTCAATTACAGAGTTGGGATAGGAGAGTGAGCTCGCGTGAAGGAGGTGGGAGGAGAAAACCAGACCAGCCGCTGCCGGCCTTTTCGGCCACGTCCGTCTCCCGCCGCCGCTCCACCTCCCTCTCAGCCGACCTCGCTCGGTCGCCCTGCTCGTCCCGCACGTCTCATCGGAAAGTCACTCCGAGAATACCAGATGTTTCGGCAGTTTTGTTTGGGCCAAGCCCGCTCGGCCCGTTCGGTCGATGCCTCGATGGGACGCGAGGTCGACCTACACGTACGAACTACGGGTTTCAATTTAATAGTTAAGATTTGTCTAGTTTGAATATGTCTAGACCTTGTTTATCAACTTAATTGGCTTACTATATGACATAAGAAAACTATTTGCTTTGGTTTTTCTTTTTCCTGATTTTTTTTCAATTTTGATGCCCATTTAAATCTTTGTCAAATCCTAGGTTTGACCGAGATAATTTAAACAAGCTTAAAACATGAATATGAAAGGGAAGCATGTATCCTTCTTAGTCACTCTAAAATGTAGTTTTTGGGAGGTTTTTGAAATTTCCATGTTTGAAACCCAAAACCACATCTCTTCATGCTTGACTTAATTTATAAGACATAGTTTAGGGGTTAGGGGGTAGATACATGATTTGTATGGTTTGATATTTCTAGACCTTGTTTATCAACTTTAATGACATCAGATGATTATGTGATTTGGTTTTTCATTTTTCTGTTTTTTATTTTATTTTTCTGCCCATTTGAATCTTGGTCAAATAATAGGTTTGACCAAGATTTAGACAAGTTTAACACGTAAATGAGTTAACTTGGATTTCCTACCCTTGAATCCATAGGAAACTTTGTTCTAATGCACTATTATAATCAACCGATTTTTTACACCAACAGGTCTGTCACTTACGTGTGGTGCCCACGCTTGAGGTCCCACACTTCAGTGAGCACAAGTCACGTGCAATAGGTACGCAAACTCCCAGCCATCTTCTTTGTCAAGAGAAGACGCATCAGGATGCGTATTGGAAGGATCCTTCCGTTGTCCCTCTCACAAAAAAAACAAATCTCTCTCATTCTCGGCCTCGCTCGACTCGCTCGCTCGCTCGCACCTCCTGCTCACTGACAAACCCTGCACAAAAGTCAACATCATCACCCGAAAAAGGGGAGACACCATAATGCTCTCCCTTCTTCTCTCCTTCCGAGTGATCCCTCTTCCTTCGAGTTTCACTCGACGGGCAAACACCCATGTGCTGCATAGTAATAATAAAAAGGTAGTACTCGTAGAAAAATCGATATACGAATCTGTAATTAAATAGGTTAAACTAGGGTTTTTCCCAGTTCTACGAGATCAAGGGTTCAAAAAAATCCAACTACGGGGTTCGAACAACACGATTCTAATCCAAGAACTTTTTCGACCTAGGTCACCCAAATGGCCTCAAACTATAGGGTTAGCATCTAGTGCGAGTATGTGTGAAAATGTATGCACTATGTGTGCTATAACTTGTATGTCTTTCAAATTTGAACCAAATTTGAATAAGTTTGAAATATTTGAAAATGGGCTTTTGGCTTAAACGTTTGAAACCAAAAACCACTTCTCTTCATGCATGCTTGACTTCATAAAACAGAGTTTAGCTAGGGTTAGGGGGTAGATGCATGATTTTCCTGGTTTGAATATGTCTAGGCCTTTTTTATCAACTTAATTGAATGCTTACTATATGACATAAGAATACTATGTGCCTTGTTTTTTTATTTATTGATTTTTTTAAAATTTTATGCCCATTTGAATCTTGGTCAAATCCTAGGTTTGAACATGGTTTAAACAAGTTTAAATCATGAATATGAAAAATTAAGCATCTATATATCCTTCTTAGTCACTCCAAAATGTAGCTCGATCTTGGGAGGGTTTTCGAAATTTCCATGTTTGAAACCAAAAACCACTTCTCTTCATGCATGCTTGACTTCATAAGACAGAGTTTAGGGTTAGGGTAGATATATACATTATTTTACTGGTTTGAATATGTCTAGACCTTGTTTATCAACTTGAATGCTTAATTACTATATATATATATGACATAAGAATGTTATGTCCTTTGGTTTTTCATTCTTTTGATTTTTTATGAATTTCTATGCCCATTTGAATCTTTTGGTCAAATCCTAGAGGTTTGACCAAAATTTAAACAAGTTTAAAACATGAAAATGAAAAGGGAAGCTTGTATATCCTTCTTAGTCACTCTAAAATGAAGTTTTTGGGAGGTTTTTGAAATTTCCATGTTTGAAACCCAAAACCACTTCTCTTCATGCTAGACTTCATAAGACAATTTAATTAGGGGTTAGGTGGTAGATACATGATTTGTCTGGTTTGAATATGTCCAAACCTTGCTTGTTTATCAACTTGAATGCTTACTATATGACATAAGAATGCTTACCATATGTTTGAATTTTAAATGCATATAGTCTTCTTATGTCATATATATAGTAAGCATTCAAAAGTTTTTCTTTGAGAGAGTAGCATGCATTCAAAAGTTGATAAATAAGATTTGGACATATTCAAACCGGACAAATCATGTATCTACACCCCCTAACCCTAAACTCTGTCTTATGAAGTCTAGCATGAAGAGAAGTGGTTTGGGTTTCAAACATGGAAATTTCACAAACCTCCCAAAAGCTTCATTTTACAGTGACTAATTAAGGAGGATCCATGCTTACCTTTTGGCTTAAACGTTTGAAACCAAAAACCACTTCTCTTCATGCATGCTTGACTTCATAAGACAGAGTTTAGCTAGGGCGTTAGGGGGTAGATACATGATTTTCCTGGTTTGAATATGTCTAGACCTGGTTTATCAACTTAATTAATTGATTGTTTACTATATGACATAAGAAGACTATGTGCCTTGGTTTTAAATTTTTCTGTTTTTTTTGTATTTTATGCCCATATATTTGAATCTTGGTCAAATCCTAGGTTTGACCAAGATTTAAACAAGTTTAAACATAAAAATGAAAAGGGAAGCATGTATCCTTCTTAGTCACTCTAAAATGAAGGTTTTGGGATGTTCTTGAAATTTCCATGTTTGAAACCAAAAACGACTTCTCTCTTCATGCTAGACTTCATAAGATCGACATGGGGTAGATACATGATTTGTCTGGTTTGGATATACCTAGACCTCGTTTATCAACTTGAATTCATACGATATGACATATGAAGACTATGTGCTTTAATTTGTTTTTCATTTTTCTGATTTTTTTGAATTTTGTGCCCACCCATTTGTATATTGGTCAAATGCTAGGCTTGGTAATGATTTAAACAAGTTTAAAATATGAAAATGCAAAGGTAAGCATGGATCCTTCTTAGAAACTCTAAAAAGAAGTTTTTCGGAGGTTTTTGAAATTTCCATGTTTGCAACCCAAAACCACTCACTACTAGGAAAAGGGCAATCAGTGGCGCACCACTTTTACCCATCAGTGGCGCACTAGTGGTGCGCCACTGCTATCACGCCACTGCTAACTTTTAGTAGTGGCGCACTAGTGGTGCGCCATTGCTATTTGGCTTAGCAGTGGCGCACCAGGTAGTGCGCCACTACTAGCTTCATGGTGCGCCACTCCTAAACGTCTGAGGTGCGCCACTGGATAGAAAAAAGGTGCGCCACTACTAAAATTTGAAATTTCTAGATCTGGATCTAGATCTGGATCGGGATCTGGATCTGGATCTGGCACATTTTGTTTCGAAATTTTTTGGCTCGTTATTTTTTCTCGTTCTTGTTGCTAGAATTATTTGTGCAATGTTCATTCTCATTTTTGTTAGCCTAGCCGCCGGCGATGATGGATGAGGGACGTAGGAGAGGTGAAGAGAGGTGAGGAGAGGAGGAGGTCGCCGGAGGTCACCATAGTGGAGGAGGTCACCATAGTGAGGAGAGGAGGAGGTCACCGGAGGAGGTCACCATAGTGAGGAGAGGAGGAGGTCACCGGAGCTCGACATAGTGGAGGAGGTCGCCGGAGTGAAAGGAGGAGAGGAGAGGAGAGGAGGAGGTCGCCGGAGTGAAAGGAGGAGAGGAGAGGAGGAGGTCGCCGGAGTGAAAGGAGGAGAGGAGAGGAGGAAGTCGCCGGAGTGAAAGGAGGAGAGGAGAGGAGGAGGTCGCCGGAGTGAAAGGAGGAGAGGAGAGGAGGAGAGCAGGCGGAGGAGAGGAGAATATGTGGAGGAGGAGGGAGGAGGGAGGATGGAGGAGCGGGTTAAGTGGCCGGCTCCTCCCATTTTGAAATTCGTGGGCGGGAAGCTTAGCAGTGGCGCACCAAGGCATGGGTGCGCCACCGCTATTTTTTTTCTATTTTTTGCCCAAAATCTTAAACCTGAAAAAAGTCCTGTTTCTGTTTTGAATTTGACGAATCCATTTTTTGTCGAAACGGTCGTATGCCGTTGAATTCGAATAGGAAATTTCGCGTAGATCGATTTTGATATAAAAAAGTTTTTCATCGGAGGTCGTATGCAACCAGAAAACCCGTTTTACCGAAAGATGACGCCATTTTGCATAATATATCAAAATTCATTTTTTTCAATTTTCCCTAAACCTAGATGACATATTACATGGGCATTTCAAAGGATTTAATTTTTTGAATTTTCTATCTATTTCTTTTATTTTTTCCAAACTCGAAAAGGCGATCCACGGGGAGGGGGGGGGGGTGGAAATATTTCGGCACCACTTAGCAGTGGCGCACCAAGCATGGTGCGCCACTACTAAGTGATGCCCAAACATGTCCATCCTCCCCTTTACATAGTAATGGCGCACCATGTAGAGGTGCGCTACTGCTACAAAACTTAGTTGTGGCGCACCTCTGCACGGTGCGCCATTGCTATGTATAAGGCTGGGTCAAACCCATGGTCAAACTTAGTGGTGGCGCACCGCGGAGAGGTGCGCCACTACTACATTTTTAATAGTGGCCCACCACTTTCCGGTGCGCCAACGCTAAGTAGTAGTGGCGCACTGCCCTCCTGGTGCGCCACTAACACCCATCTTACGGCTAGGCCTTTTCCTAGTAGTGACTTCTCTTCACATGCTTGACTTCATAAGACAGAGTTTAGGGGTTAGGGGGTATAGATACATGATTTTTCTAGTTTGAATATGTCTAGACCTTGTTTATCAACTTTAATGCTTACTATATGACATAAGAAAACTATTTCCTTT
>NW_025900000.1:0-14975 GCF_022539505.1 Lolium rigidum | reverse complement strand
GCACGCTGCCGCTAAATTTGGTATGGACATGAACGACAGCTGCATGGATCCACTTGATTGTCACCATATCAATTGCAACTGACGCATATCAGACTAATTAGAGTCCACTCTACTGGAACACGTCATCCCAGTTTTGATTAGGAGTGCTCAGTTTTTTTTTTTTTGAGAAAAATTAGGAGTGCTCAGTACCTTGGAAAGTTGGAACGCAGCTTGCTTGGAAATTGGGGATCGTTGAAATAAATGGGCTAAATCATTTGGTCCATGTAGTATTTCAGCTTTGCTATAAATCTCAAAGTCCACATAGTGGCAGGCTTGTGAGTTTGAGTCCAAATTGGTAGCAGCTCACTAGGAAGTGATAAGAGGTGGCAAGTTTAGTCCCACATGGAAAATTGTTGGGAGGAAGTTAGAGCATCTCCAGTCGCGTCCCCCAAAGCTATTTGGGGCGCGCCGGACAAAAAAACGCTTCCAGCCGCGTCCTCCAAAGCTGTTTTTTTTCCGGCGCGCCCCGATACGGTGTCCGGCGCCTCGAGCCCGTCCACGCCCATTGGGGACGCACCAGGGACGCCGGACACACCGAAAAGCGAGGCGGGGAGTGGCGGGGCCGATCCGTCAGCGGCACAATAAAATTTAACCTAACCGTCGCCTACCTCGCGACGGAAGTTATTGGCGCGCAGCGACGGTGCAGTTCTCGCAGAGGCGCAGCGACAGTGGAGTTCCCGCAGAGGCGCAGCGACGCGTCTCGTCGCGCCTAGCTCTGCGTGCCGGCATTAATGAGCACCACCGCTCTCCCGCCTCCCTCAGGCCTATAAAAAGGGCCGCCTCTCATCGTCCCTCTCACACAAAAACCCTAACGCCTCTCTCCCCAACCCTAGCCGCCACCATCTCAACAAGAGTCGATGCCATGGCTGGGAGAGGCGGTGGCCGAGCTCGCGGTCGTGGTCGTGGTCGTGGCCGTGGTCGTGGTCGCGGCAGAGCTGCACGCTCGCCGTCGCCTGCCATGTCGTCGTCTTCATCGTCGGAGATGGACGTTGATAGGGCAAAGGTGGCCGATCTTTCGATGAGAGTAAGATAGCGTCGATTTGTTGGTGGAGTTCGTGCTTGACGATCCGACTACACGTGCAAAGCTCGTGCGCCAATGCAATCGCTAGGACAATCTCCCGGGAGTTACCGATCTTGCGGATGCACGATCGACCGACCAACGAGGGTCTTAATTCCTACCTCGAAATCGAGAACAAGTAAGAACTAATAATGCAATCGAAGTATTGCGGATATAGATGAAAGCTTTATTGAAAAAGGTGGGATTCCGAATAGTCGGTCTTGTTACGGGCGTTGGCCTCAAAAGAAGTACACGAGAGTTGCGAGCAATGGCTAACTTTTAGTCTAATCAAAATCCGAGTCTAAACGTGACGGCTATGGGGGTATTTAAAGGAGGAAAAGGTGGGGTTTCGGCCAACCATACGTATGGTGGTCGAACCAAACCCTAGAAGGCCTTCCCCCTTCAATACGGACTCTAAAAAGTGGCTGACTTAATTCTCGCGAAAATGACATGGGCCTGGCCCAAAACTAAAGGTGACGCAGCACCATATCATGCTATGGACGAAATTATGAAGTGGGAAACTCTATATTTCGTCCATGTCTTCATCTCTTCTTATGGTGGCTTCAAAGTTCTGAAATCTCCACTTGCGGCGTCATCTTCAATCCTCAAACGCTTGCTGCCATCTCCTCCATGCGTGATCATGCTCCAATGCTTCTCGTCCTCATCCATGCTTGGTCCATCATTCCTAAGAGTAACAAACATATCTGATTTAGGCAGCATCATATTCTCATGTATGTGAGGAATAGTTCCAAGAAACGAAAGTACCTGATAGTTAAGTTGTTTGGCACGAGCTCGAGTGATTGGTCCTTGTAATTGTGTGGCTGTAGGTACAGCGGCCGTATCAAGAGATGGGATGTCCTCATCATGCCCCCCTTCTTGAATTGAAGTCGTCCTCGACGAAAGCTCCTCTTCTTCACCAAAGTAAGGCTTCAAATCTGCAATGTTAAATGTAGGACTAACCGGACCTAATTCTGCAGGAAGCTCAAGTTTATATGCATTATCATTTATTTTCTCTAACACCTTAAAAGGACCAGCAGCGCGGGGAAATTCAGGAAAACGATCTTTGCGCAAATGCAACCAAACAAGATCACCAACATCAAACACAACATGCTTTCTTCCTCTATCCCCAGCAATTTTATACTTAGCATTCATGCGTGCTATGTTGTCTTTAGTAGTCTCATGCAATTTTAGTATCAATTCAAGCACGGTCCGTAGCATCCAAATTATTTTGCACGAGAAGATGGTAAAGGCAACAAATCAATAGGCGCACGTGGTACAAAACCATAAACAATCTCAAATGGGCACATCTTAGTGGTAGAATGCAGCGAACGATTGTAAGCAAATTCAACATGAGGTAAACATTCTTCCCACAATTTTTAAGTTCTTTTTCAAAACAGCCCGCAGCATAGTAGACAAAGTTCTATTTACTACTTCAGTTTGTCCATCAGTTTGGGGATGACATGTAGTACTAAACAACAATTTAGTCCCCAACTTAGCCCATAAACATCTCCAAAAGTGGCTAAGAAATTTAGTATCACGATCAGAAACAATAGTATTTGGCACACCATGTAAACGCACAATTTCGCGAAAGAATAAATCAGCAACATGTGTAGCATCATCGGCTTTGTGACATGGAATAAAGTGTGCCATCTTAGAAAACCTATCCACAACAACAAAGATACTATCCCTCCCCTTCTGTGTACGAGGCAAACCCAAAACGAAATCCATAGAAATATCCTCCCACGGTACACTAGGAACAGGAAGAGGCATATATAAACCATGTGGATTAAGTCGAGACTTAGCTTTTTGACATGTAGTGCAGCGTGCCACAAATCGCTCAACATCTCGACGCATACGTGGCCAAAAGAAGTGTGCAAGCAAGTACATCCTCCGTCTTCTTCACACCGAAGTGACCCATCAATCCTCCTCCATGCGCCTCCTGTAACAACAAAAGACGAACGGAACCATCTGGGATGCATAGCTTGTTAGCACGGAACACAAATCCATCATTGAGGACGAATTTGTTCCATGTTCTACCATCTTTACAATTCAGCAACACATCTTTAAAATCAGCATCAAGAAAGTATTGTTCCTTTATGGTTTCTAATCCAAAAATCTTGAAGTCAAGTTGAGATAGCATAGTATAACGGCGCGACAAAGCATCAGCAATAACATTATCTTTACCCTTTTTGTGTTTGATAACATAAGGAAAAGACTCTATAAATTCAACCCACTTTGCATGGCGACGATTCAACTTAGCTTGACTACGAATATGCTTCAAAGATTCATGATCGGAATGTATAACAAATTCTTTAGGCCATAAATAATGTTGCCAAGTTTCTAATGTCCGAACCAGCGCATATAATTCTTTATCATAAGTAGAATAGTTCAGACTAGGCCCACTCAATTTTTCACTAAAATATGCAACAGGTTTGCCTTCTTGTAATAACACACCTCCCAAACCAATTCCACTAGCATCACATTCAAGCTCAAAAGTCTTATTGAAATCAGGAAGTTGGAGTAATGGAGCATGTGTTAACTTATCTTTCGAATCATGAAGGCGTCTTGTTGTGCATCGCCCCACACAAAGGGCACATCCTTCTTTGTAAGCTCATTCAGTGCGCGCAGCAATGGATCCAAAATCTTTCACAAAGCGCCTATAGAAGCCGGCGAGGCCAAGAAAACTCCTCACTTGTGTGATCTGTCTTTGGCTGCGGCCAACTCTCAATTGCCTCAATCTTGGCTGGATCAACTTCAATTCCTCGCGCAAGTAACAACATAGCCAAGAAACGCAACTCGATTGGTGCAAAAGGTGCACTTCTCAAGATTACCATACAAACGTGCATCACGTAACGCATTGAAAACAACACGTAAATGATCCAAATGTTCCTCCAAAGATTTGCTATAAATCAGAATATCATCAAAGTATACCACCACAAAACGTCCAATAAAAGCACGTAAAACTTCGTTCATCAGTCTCATGAAAGTACTAGGTGCATTAGTTAAACCAAAGGGCATTACTAACCACTCATATAAGCCGAACTTAGTTTTAAACGCTGTTTTCCATTCATCTCCTAATTTCATACGAATCCGGTGGTAACCACTACGCAAATCAACTTTAGAGAACATAACAGAACCACTCAATTCATCAAGCATATCATCTAAACGAGGTATTGGATGACGGTATCGAATGGTAATATTATTAATAGTTCTACAATCAATACACATGCGTGAAGAACCATCCTTCTTAGGTACCAAGATAATAGGAACAACACATGGGCTAAGAGACTCACGAATGTAACCTTTATCTTGGAGAACCTGAATTTGTCGCTGAATCTCTTTCGTCTCTTCAGGATTGGTACGGTATGGTGCACGGTTGGGCAGCGACGCTCCCGGAATCAAGTCAATCTGGTGTTCTATGCCACGGATAGGTGGTAGTCCAGGGGGAACATCTTGTGGGAACACATCAATGAATTCCTCGCAAAAGGTTAGCAACCGCAGTGGAAAAGAAGGAGGCATATCCTCAAATGAAAACGAACTTCTTTGCAAATGATAGCATAGCATTGAGTAGTGTCCACATCAAGTTCAGCAATATCAGATTTGCTAGCAAGCAAACAAGGATTTTTCAAACGAATTTCAGGTAGCATGGTTCGAATCAGATTTAGTATTAGTCTTATGTGGAACAAAATCTGTAGCAACAATCTGATTCTCACTCTTAAGTTTCTCCTCGTTTTTTACTCTACTAGCTCTAGCAAGATCATCTTTTAGTATTTGTTCAGAGTCATAGGTTTGAGACCAATTTTCTTTCCATCATGCATAAGAGAATACCGATTAGTTTTACCATTATGAACAGATTCTCTATCAAATTGCCAAGGTCTACCAAGTAACAAAGAACAAGCTTGCATAGGTACAACATCACAATCCACAAAATCAGAATATGTACCAATAGTAAAATGCACACGTGTAGTTCTTGTTACCTTGAGCTTCTGAGAGCTCTCAAACCATTGAATATAGTATGGATGTGTGCGCTGTCTTGTAGGGAGAGAAAGCTTCTCCACCATATCAACGCTAGCCAGATTATTGCAGCTCCCTCCATCAATGATGATCCTGATAGCTCGCTCTTTTTCAACGCCTCTTGTTTGGAATAGATTGTGGAGTTGATCATGCTCAGCTTTGCTCAATTGCACGCTCAACACACGCTGTGCAACTAAGCTCCTGTACTGATCAGCAGTGTCAGCTTCCATTACCTCCATCTCTCTCTCAGAATCAGAGTTGGCACCATCACGTGCAGCAATAAGGGCCAATGTATCTTCATCAAAGTCACTTGCGGAATCATATTCTCCATCTTCTCGCACCAACATCACACGCTTGGTTCGGCATTCTCGCTCTATGTGACCAAATCCCAAGCATTTGCGACATTGAATGTCGCGCGTCTTCCCCGTGGAGGCCATGGAAGATGAACTCCGAGGAGGACCAGCCGATGGTGTTGGTGTAGTGGCAGGAGGTGCTCGTGATGCGAGCGCGGTGTACTTGGAGGTAGTAGGTGCTGGTGCAGTACCACGAGATTGTGGCGCCGATTGTCGCGGAGACCATGACGATGTACGACCTGCGTAAACATTAGCTCTTCTCCATGGTGGTTGGCGATCCCGCACTTCACGTTCGGCTTTGCAAGCAAGATGAAACAAGCGAGTAATAGTGTTGTACTCCTTATAATCTAAAATATGCTGAATCTCTTTATTCAAACCACCAAAGAAACGAGCAAGCATAGCCTCATTATCCTCTACAATACCACAACTAATCATGCCGGCTTGCAATTCTTGATAATAGTCTTCTACAGAATTTTTTCCTTGTTCTAATCGAGACAATTTTTTCAGCAAATCACGTTGATAATGTGGAGGAACAAAGCGAGTACGCATAGCAAGTTTTAACCCAACCCATGTAGCAGGAATATTTGCTGCGTGTGTTCTACAATATTCAGACCACCAAATAGATGCAAAATCGGTGAACTCACAAGTAGCAAGCACTAACACGCAAGTGATCGTGGTATTTTAAACATGCAAAGCGTTGTTCTACTTCCAATTCCCATGTAAGATATGCATCGGGATTATATCTACCCTCAAATGGCGGAATATTCGGCTTCAGCTTTAGCAACATGATCATCATCATTACGTACGCGGCGTGGAGGTGGTCGAGCGTGGCGGTTCGGCTCGCCGTGGACGACCAGTGCGGGTTGTTGGACTTCCTCGCCCTCCAAGACGTTCTCATCTACCTGCTCGTCCGCGTCCCCTTCATAATCTTCGTAGCCTTCATCAGAAGGCGCGTCATGTGCGGCTGCTGCGGCAGGGGCGGCACCTGCAGGAACGTCCGCACGAGGAACGCGGCGTGCGCGGCGTTGCACGTTGGCGCGAGGCGGCGGTAACCGAGTCAACAGCCTCCCGGAACTTGGCGTCGAGCTTGGAGTTGAAAGCTGCCTCGAGGCCATCCAGCTTTGTCCAGCCGCGTCGGTGAGTTTGGCATCCACGTCATCAATGCGCGCATCGGTGTCGCGTGCATGCCCGCCCAAAAGGTGGGTGAAGTGAGCATGCAACTGCTCAGGCGTCATCTTGGCTGGGTCAACAGCGGTCGGATCAACTGGTCCTGACATGGTTAGTACACAAAAAGCACAAATGTATATGCCTACAAACTACGGAATATGGTGGTGCACGCGCAATTCGTCAAGCAAAATACAAAGCTCTTACAAGTTCTTACCAAACGAGGAGGAAGGTGATGTAACAACCAAGCAAGGATCGGCGTCTCCAAAGATTGCCAAAGCGATTACCAGTGTCGACACAAGTGCCCGTGGAGACAATATGTAGAGCCGTAGGAAGGCTAATATGGTAGCAAAACAACAATTGTCAAAACAGACAATGCAATATTGAAAGTATGCTCAACAACGGTATCGTGCTCGGTCCTAGGCTAGACCGTACTAGAGACGCGAGCCTAGAACACGAGCGAGGTCACGGCGCGGCACACAAGCAACTAGCAGCCGATGAGGTGGCGATGAGGTGGCGACGCGAGGTGTGAAAAATCACTATGATGGCAAGTGGCTCAAACCGATCCCCAAGGTCTAAAAACAAGATAGCCTCGTAAAAAAAATTTGTCGAAATTTCGGAGGTGCTCCGGAAAGCGCGCAGGCGCAAAAAAAATGTCGCTATAACGGCCAGTGGCGAAAAGTGATCGCCAAAGTGAAAAACCAATGTAGCAAGAAAATTTTTTCGGAAGCGTTTCCAGACTTCTTTTTTTTTTTTTTGCTCTCCTTCCAATTCTTTATCGGCGCCGAAACTTTTCTCACGGAAATTTTTTTTCAGCGCAAGATGATATTAGAAGGTAACAGACTAAGTAGGAAAACAAGAAAACCTAATTCTACACGGGCTCGTCGCGGCAGAGAACAGACACGAATCCGTGTCGCGGTAGAACACAGGGTATATGGGGAATACGGATGTATGTGGCAGGGTGTATATGGCAGTGGCGGAAGTATATGGCAGGGTGTATATGGCAGTGGCGGAAGTATATGGCAGGGTGTATATGGCAGTGGCGGAAGTATATGGCAGGGTGTATATGGCAGTGGCGGAAGTATATGGTGGTGGTGGCGGTGATCTGCGTATGGTGCGAGTGGCGGCGGCGGCGTGACTAATATGACCAGAACTCGAAACTCTAAAGGAACTAGACGCTAAGACCAGCAACTCGACACGAAGATGCAGACACAAATTCAACTATGCAAAACTGAAAAGACAATGCAAGGCGTGGCAAGGGTTTATGGGACTATGAGCTAAAAACCCTAACGATATTTTTGGCTTTTTCGTGGTTTATGGGTATGATGGCGGATGCAATCTACACTACGAAAACAATGAAATCTCACCGAGCAACCCGAAATCAGATACCACTTGATAGGGCAAAGGTGGCCGATCTTTCGATGAGAGTAAGATAGCGTCGATTTGTTGGTGGAGTTCGTGCTTGACGATCCGACTACACGTGCAAAGCTCGTGCGCCAATGCAATCGCTAGGACAATCTCCGGGAGTTACTGATCTTGCGGATGCACGATCAGCCTGACCAGCGAGGGTCTTAATTCCTACCCGAAATCGAGAACAAGTAAGAACTAATAATGCAATCGAAGTATTGCGGATATAGATGAAAGCTTTATTGAAAAAGGTGGGATTCCGAATAGTCGGTCTTGTTCCGGGCGTTGGCCTCAAAAGAAGTACACGAGAGTTGCAAGCAATGGCTAACTTTTAGTCTAATCAAAATCCGAGTCTAAACGTGATCGGCTATGGGGGTATTTAAAGGAGGAAAAGGTGGGGTTTCGGCCAACCATACGTATGGTGGTCGAACCAAACCCTAGAAGGCCTTTCCCCTTCAATACGGACTCTAAAAAGTGGCTGACTTAATTCCTGCGAAAATGACATGGGCCTGGCCCAAAACTAAAGGTGACGCAACACCATAACATGCTATGGACGAAATTATGAAGTGGGAAACTCTATATTTCGTCCATGTCTTCATCTCTTCTTATGGTGGCTTCAAAGTTCTGAAATCTCCACTTGCGGCATCATCTTCAATCCTCAAACGCTTGCTGCCATCTCCTCCATGCGTGATCATGCTCCAATGCTTGTCCTCCTCATCCATGCTTGGTCCATCATTCCTAAGAGTAACAAACATATCTGATTTAGGCAGCATCATATTCTCATGTATGTGAGGAATAGTTCCAAGAAACGAAAGTACCTGATAGTTAAGTTGTTTGGCACGAGCTCGAGTGATTGGTCCTTGTAATTGTGTGGCTGTAGGTACAGCGGCTGTATCAAGAGATGGGATGTCCTCATCAGACGTGGAGGGGGCCGTGCTGTTCGAGTTCGTCCTCGTCCTCAAGGGCGACCCACGCGGCATCCAGAGGCTGCCTGACTCCTTCGCCGTCTACGTCGCCGGCGACGACCGCCTGGGCACACTGCATCTGCGGGAGGCTTCGTGCGGCTTCTACCGGTGGATCGTCGACGTGATCTACGACGCGCGTGGCAAGATGTACCTCCACATCGGCTGGGAGAAGTTCGCGCGCCACCACAACCTCGAAGCCGGCTTCATCCTCTTGTTCTCCTACTTTGGCGATAGGGACATGAGCGTCAAGGTCTTCGACGAGACGCGCTGCCGCCGGGACTACCACGGCGACAACACCTACGAGGAGGACGATCGATGAAGAGTGTTGTTGCTTCGCAGCGAATACGTGCATGGAGGTTTCTGTCTGTTCTCCCTCACAAGAACCAACAGGGGCACTGTCACTAGCTGGATTTTCCAGTTTGGGTGACTGGGTGTGCCCTCGAGTGTTCTTTCTTGGCAGCGAACACACGAAACCTTCGATGCACGGCCTAGTTAGGTTTAGTTTTTTTGCAATATTTTATATTTGTGTCAACCATGGTTCAAACTATGTATTAGTTTGTGGAAAACCATGTTCCTAATTATGTCTTCGTGTAAACCACGTTCCCAATTATGTATTAGTTTGTGGAAATTGAAATAAAAATGCTAAAAAAAGTATTTTTAATGTTTGGGGCGGCGTTTGGTGGACGCGGCTGGGGAGCGACGTCCCCCAAACGCGGCATGAACGAAACACGTCCCTCAAACTCTCAATCATGCGCGGTTTGGGGGACGCTACTGGAGATGCTCTTAGACCACCTTATAAGGTGGGTTGTTCCACCACTAGTAAGTGAGTAAGAATAGGAGTGCTACACGCGCGTTCCTCCTCCTCCTCGCTCGCTCGTCTCGACTCAACTCGACTCGACACGACACGACACGTCACGACGCGCGCCGCGCTCGTGGTGAGTGGATGGAGCCTCGAGCCGAGACCCGTCGCAGTTAGTCGGTTCGGGTCGCTCCTTGACCGTGGGCTATCTGTAACCGACTCGAACGTGCGCGCGACGTGGGCGTGTCCCACGTTGCCTAGGGTTTCCCGAGCCTATATAATCTCTTGCCTGGCTACCGCAGAAACATATCTAATACACGAGTTAGGGTTTCCACCTCTCTCTGCTTGCGCCGCCATCGTAGTCTATTACATCCCGCCCGCCGGCGTGCACCAGCGAACGGGAGAGCAGGTCTCCGAAACCGCTCGCCTTTGCGGTCCTGTACGGGAGAGGGCGAATTAGATTTTTGGAAATCACTCTGCGCGACTGCTCAAGTTCTTCATCACGGGTCACCTTCCGTCCAAGTCGGGCGGTGCTGACTACCGTCGTCTTCAACGCCGTCTACTTCGACCCGTCGTCAACAACGTTGTCATCAACAACTTTACTGCTGCGACATCATCTGCTACAGCTCCATCGCCACCTTCACCAGATCGGTACGTGCGACATATCTCGATCTATTTAGCGATGGATGTTGTACCGTTTGCCGTGCTACTACTCATGTTGATTAATGCATCTAGTATGTTCGAGTTTCACATGTTAGTACTTACTGTCGTCATGCTTCATATTCTGGAATTAATCATGGAAATTGTGCCTAATTATCCAACAATCCAAAAACCTAATTGTAGGCAATTTCCTGAGTTAACAATGGCTGGTTTTGCTGATGCACTGAGGTCGGATAAGTTTACCGGTGTTCACTTTAAGAGGTGACAGATTAAGGCCACGCTCTGGCTTACTCATCTGAAAGTGTTCGAAGTTAGTAATGGTCTTCCTGAAGGAACTATATCTGACCAAGATCAGAACAAGTTGAAGGAAAACAACACTCTCTTCGTCGGATGCGTACTGAGTATTCTTGCTGATCGTCTATGTGATGGGTATATGCACATAGTAGATGGTAAAGAGCTCTGGGATGCACTGAATGCTAAATTCGGTGCAACCGATGCAGGCAGTGAATTGTACATCATGGAGAGCTTCCATGACATCAGGATGGTGAACAACCGTTCTGTAGTCGAACAAGCTCATGAGATACAGTGCATTGCGAAAGAGTTTGAACTCCTTAAGTGTGCCTTACCTGACAAGTTTGTGGCTGCATGCATTATTGCTAAGTTGCCCCCTTCATGGAGGAACTTTGCCACAACTCTCAAACACAAGAGACAGGAGATATCAGTAGAAAACCTGATAGCGTCTCTTGATGTTGAGGAGAAAGCTTGGGCTAAGGATACTACTGAGAAAGGAGAGGGTCATTCTAGCGCCAACATGGTGCAGAAGAAACCCTACAGCAAGAACAATGGGAATAACAAGCCCTCCTTCAATAAGCCTATGAAGACTACAACCTTCAAGAAGAAGAAGATGATAAACAAAGCAGATCTGAGCTGCTTTACCTGTGGAGAGACTAGCCACTTCTCTAAGGACTGTCCAGAGAGGGCAGACCGCAAGAAAAAGGCGAGGCAAGTCAACACGGTGACCGCTAGCAATGCTGATGGGTACGGTAATCTCTTTACTTGTTCTTTCGGTATTTCAATCTCCATGTTGGTGGATTGATACGGGTGCCGATGTTCATGTGTGTGCCGACATATCCATGTTCACTTCTTACCAGGTCGCCCGGGATTCTTCCGTCTTGATGGGGAATGGGTCACATGCTTCTGTTCGTGGTGTTGGGACGGTAGATCTGAAGTTCACTTCGGGGAAGATCGTGCAGCATGTCCGTACTATGAACAAGAATCTCGTTAGCGGCTCCCTTCTATGCAGAGATGGGTTTAAGGTTGTTTTAGAGTCGAATAAAGTAGTTCTTTCCAAGTTTGGACAATTTATTGGTAAAGGCTATGAGTGCGGAGGCTTGTTCCGCTTTCGCTTTTTGATTTCAGTAATAAGTCCGTGAACCATATTTGTGGCAATGTTAGTGATAATACCAGTGTTTGGCATTCTCGTTTATGTCACATTAATTTTGGTTTAATGTCTCGGCTATCCAGTTTGAGTTTAATTCCGAATTTCACCATTGCCGAAGGTTCTAAGTGACATAGTTGTGTGCAATCAAAGCAATCTCGGAAGCCTCACAAGGCGACCGAGGAGAGAAACTTGGCACCTCTAGAACTCATACATTCTGATCTATGCGAGATGAATGGTGTGCTGACAAAAGGTGGAAAGAGATATTTCATGACATTGATTGATGATGCGACTAGATTTTGCTATGTTTATTTGTTGCGAACTAAAGATGAAGCTTTAGACTACTTTAAAATTTATAAGGCCGAAGTTGAAAATCAACTAGAGAGAAAGATCAAGCGTCTTAGGTCGGATCGTGGTGGTGAATATTTCCTAAAACCTTTGATGAATTCTGTGAGGAACATGGTATTATTCATGAGAGGACGCCTCCCTATTCGCCCCAATCAAACAGGGTTGCCGAGAGGAGAAACCGCACGCTGACTGACTTGGTGAATTCCATGTTAGTCGCTGCTGGTTTATCAAAGGCATGAATAGAGTTCCTAACAAGAACAAAGATAAAACCCCTTACGAAGAGTGGGCTGGGAGAAAACCATCACTTTCGTATTTGCGCACATGGGGATGTTTTGCGAAAGTCAATATTCCAATTACTAAGAAGCGCAAACTCGGACCAAAGACAGTGGATTGTATCTTTCTAGGTTATGCTCCACGGAGTGTAGGCTATTGATTTTTAGTAGTTCAATCTGAAGTACCTGATATGCATGTTGATACTATTATGGAATGTCGTGATGCAATATTCTTCGAGAATATGTTTCCGATGAAAGATATGCATAGCATTGCTAGAATTGTACTGAGATAGTTCCTGAATCTAGTACATCTAATGAGTATTTTGAAAAATCACATGAGAATGTTATTGAGAAGGATGACAATGAAGCTCCTAAACGAAGCAAGAGACGGAGGATTGAAAAATCTTTTGGTGATGATTTTATTGTGTACCTTGTGGATGATACTCCCACGTCCATTGCAGAGGCATATGCATCTCCAGATGCAGATGACTGGAAAGAAGCTGTTCATAATGAGATGGACTCGATTCTTTCTAATGTAACTTGGGAGATATCTGAACGACCCCATGGATGCAAGCATGTGGGCTGCAAATGGGTGTTCAAGAAGAAGCTAAGACCTGATGGTACTATTGAGGCGTACAAGGCGTGGCTTGTAGCGAAAGGCTACACACAGAGAGAAGGCGAAGATTACTTCGACACCTATTCACCTGTCGCTAGACTTACCACCATTCGAGTACTACTATCCATGGCTGCCTCCTATGGTCTTATCGTTCATCAAATGGACGTAAAGACAGCTTTTCTTAATGGAGAGTTGGAAGATGAAATCTATATGGATCGGCTCGATGGGTTTGTAGTAAAAGGTGAAGAAAGAAAGGTGTGCAAGTTGCTAAAATCTTTATATGGCCCGAAACAAGCACCTAAGCAATGGCATGAGAAGTTTGACAGAACTTCAACTTCTGTAGGCTTTGTTGTTAATGAGGCTGACAAGTGCGTTTACTATCGCCATGGTGGGGGCGAAGGTGTTATACTATGTCTGTATGTGGATGATATTCTAATCTTTGGTACAAACATGAAAGTAATACATGAGGTCAAGTCTTTCTTGTCAAAGTGCTTTGATATGAAATACCTGGGAGAAGCTGATGTGATTCTGAACATCAAGCTTATTAAGAACGAGAGTGGGATTACTCTAATGCAATCCCATTATGTTGAGAAGATCTTGAGCCGGTTTGGCTCTATTGATAGCAAGTCTTCTCCAACACCTTATGATCCCAGTGTGACATCACGCAAGAACCGAAGGATTGCCATAGATCAATTGAGATATTCTCAGATCGTTGGCTCACTCATGTACTTAGCGAGCGCGACTAGACCCGACATCTCTTTTGCTGTTAGCAAGTTGAGTATATTCATGTTAAACTCGGGTACTGATCATTGGCATGCACTTGATAGGGTCATGCGCTACCTATGTGGTACAATGAGTTATGGGATTCACTATTGAGGACACTCAGCTGTGCTTGAAGGATATAGTGATTCAAATTGGATCTCTGATGTAGCTGATCTCTACGCCACTAGTCGGTATGTATTTATCTATGGAGGTGGCGCAGTGTCATGGAGATCTTGCAAGCAAACCATATTGACGAGGTCAACTATGGAAGCAGAACTTACTGCTTTAGACACAACCACTGTTGAATCAGAATGGTTGCGTGAGCTTTTGATGGACTTGCATGTGGTTGAAAAACCTGTTCCGGCAATCCTTTTGAATTGTGACAATCAAACTGTAATTGTCAAAGTGAACAATTCTAAGGACAATGCGAAGTCATCAAGACACGTCAAGAGACGTTTGAAGTCTGTCAGGAAATTGCGAAACTCCGGAGTAATAACTGTTACATATATTCAAACAGAAAAAAACCTGGCAGATCCCTTTACAAAGGGACTATCACGTAATGTGATAGAAAGTGCATCGAGGGAGATGGGGTTTAAGTGTTGGAGATATGCCCAAGAGGCAATAATAAAAGTGGTTATTATATATCTTTGTGTTTATGATAAATGTTTATATACCATGCTATAATTGTATTAACCGAAACATGATACATGTGTGTTACGTAAACAACAATGAGTCCCTAGTAAGCCTCTTAACTAGCTTGTTGATTAATAGATGATTATAGTTTCATAATCATGAACATTGGATGTTATTAATAACAAGGTTATATCATTATATGAATGATGTAATGGACACACCCAATTAAGCGTAGCATAAGATCACGTCATTAAGTTATTTGCTATAAGCTTTCGATACATAGTTACCTAGTCCTTTTGACCATGAGATCATGTAAATCACTTATATCGGAAAGGTACTTTGATTACATCAAACGCCCTTTGCGTAAATGGATGGTTATAAAGGTGGGATTAAGTATCCGGAAAGTATGAGTTGACGCATATGGATCAACGATGGGATTTGTCCATCC
>NW_025899999.1:0-30161 GCF_022539505.1 Lolium rigidum | reverse complement strand
ACTTCCAATCCCTATGGTCTTTACACGCCTTTGCCTATACCTCATGCACCATGGACGGACATTAGCATGGATTTTGTTCTAGGATTGCCTCGCACTAAGCATGGTCATGATTCTATATTTGTGGTAGTGGATAGATTCTCTAAGATGGCTCATTTCATACCTTGCCATAAGAGCGATGATGCTTCACACATTGCTTCATTGTTTTTCAGGGAAATTGTTCGCCTACATGGAGTACCGCAAAG
Organism: Lolium rigidum; assembly: GCF_022539505.1. Taxonomy (NCBI): domain Eukaryota; kingdom Viridiplantae; phylum Streptophyta; class Magnoliopsida; order Poales; family Poaceae; genus Lolium; species Lolium rigidum. The sequence goes on along the minus strand of NW_025899999.1, from coordinate 29,919 downwards.
CATTGTGTCGGATCGGGACGTCAAGTTCATGAGTTATCTTTGGAAGTCGCTCATGGCAAAGTTTGGAGTGAAGCTCTTATTCTCATCATTCTCGCATCCGCAAACGGACGGCCAAACGGAAGTGGTCAATCGAAGCCTCTCCACCCTTCTACGCATCCTCTTGAAGAAAAACTTGAAGTCATGGGAGGAATGCCTTCCACACACGGAGTTCGCCTACAACCGCGCCAAGCACTCGACTACATCAAGGAGTCCCTTCATGGTCGTCTACGGGTTTGAGCCGCTCACGGCACTCGACATACTCCCGCTTCCCCTTCATGAGCGGATCAACATGGACTTCGACAAGCGCACCGCCGCCGTCAAGAAACTTCATGAAGAAACAAGAGCTACCATTCAAGAACATGTGCTTCGTCAAGCTACCCGCCTCAACGCCAAGAAGAAGGAACGCATATTTCAAGAAGGCGACCTCGTTTGGATCCACCTCCGGAAGGAAAGATTTCCTCATGAACGCAACTCGAAGCTCAAGCCAAGAGGAGATGGTCCCTTCAAGGTCCTCAAACGCATCAACAACAACGCTTACGTCATCGACATCCCCACCTCCAAGTACTTGGTGAGCAACACGTTCAATGTCTCCGACTTGTCACCCTATCATGGAGATGAGGAAGGCCACGAGTCGAGGACGACTCTTTCCCAAGGGGGGAGATGATGTAGCCCCGCTCACCGACGACACTCCATCAAGACCAACTAGTCCCCCAAGTGGACCGATGACACGAGCCCGAGCCAAGGCTCTACATGATGAGGTGAACTCGCTCCTCACCACCCTTGATCTTGGTACCCCTTTGGATGGATTGCTACCTCATGCCGACGTGCTATGTGTCATTAGGTACAAGGCGCATCAAGACCCCGGAGAGGAGGAGGCGCCAAGGTCAAGGGAAGGAGAGAAGCAGCTGGACATGGAGATGATCATGAAGCCGAAGCCGACGTCGCTCGAAGCGCTCCGAGGAAGAGACGGACGCTGGCCGGTCCAGGACCCGGTCAGACCGGACCCTCAGCCGGGCGCCCCGGTCACAGGCCCGGTCAACCGGCCGCAAACCGGACCAGCTCTCTCGTACCGGACGACGACCGGACGCAAGACCGGAACTCGCAGTTTCCGGTTTCCGACCGGTCGACCGGACCCAGGACCGGACGGCTCGGTCACGGGCCCGGTCGGGCCGGACCCATGATCGGACAGCCCGGTCACGGGCCCGGTCGAGCCGGATCCCAAACCGGACCTGACGAGAGTACCCCACCAAACTGCCTTAACTTATCCTTTTGCGTACCTGTTCGCCCTTGCTGGCCATGTGTGCCTATATAAGTAGCTGGAACCCCTCCTTAGCTCTTTAGACTTGTTTTGAACTCAAACCTACCTTTGAGCTTAGTCTCCCTTGGGTATCATCCCTCTGTAATCAAGGCACCTTGGTTGTTGACTTAGATCTTGTTGAAGGAGATTCTAGTACTTGTTACTCTCTCTCCTTCCCCAAGCTCTTCCTCTCCAATCCCAATCTCTCTCCGGGAATTCTACCGCGTGTCTCTTCCACGGAGATTCTATTGGCGTGGTCCATCGAGCCACGGAGGTAAGCATCGGGTGTATCGGGTTGGTGTGCGTGCATGAGTCTCGGAGTTCCTCGTGCCCGTCGTGTTCTTCGTGTTCCTCGCGTTTTCCCATCTCCCCCTTTGGTTTCGAGGTCAATCCGCAAGATCGGGCCACACACGGGGTCTTAGACCTCATCAGTAAGTATCGATTGTATCGGGTTGGTGTGCGTGCGTGAGTTCTTCGTGTTCTTCGTGTTCATCGTGTTCTTCGCGCTCTCCCTCTCTCCCTCCTCGGATTTCGGGTCAACCGCAAGATCGGGCAACACACGGGGTCTTAGACCTCATCAGCGCCCACACTTCAAGATGAAGATCAACAAGGTCAACTCAAGGATGATGTGGATCCGAGCCTAGCTCTCCACGACACTACGGCGCCCACGATGGAGGACGACTTGGGAGGCGATGGAGTTGAGCATGGTGAGCATGGGATTCTCCCTTCACCTAGGGAGGCGCATGGAGTTGAGATGGTTGAGCATGGGAACTTCCCTTCAACCAAGGAGGCGCATGGAGATGAGAAACTCGAGCCTACTCCTATATGCTTGATCGATGAGTTGGTACCAATCCCATGTGAGCATGAGAGCCACTTAGCCCACTTGAGTGAGAGTGATAGTGAGTTGAGTGACTTCCACCCCATATGTGAGTTTGAGTGCTTCCGTTTGGAGGACATGAGTGATACACTAAGTGAGTTGAGAGAGGTAGATGATAGGTCCATGGAGGACATTACATTTGCTAACACATTAACCTCTCCCTCTATGGTGTCTTCTTATGTTGCACTAGGTTCCACGGAGGACGAGTTCCCGATCATGGAGACGATGTACATGGTGCATGAAGATGATGATATCTCATCATGCTTGCTTCAAGACGGACATGTCGACCACATGGACCCTCCTACCTCCACAACACCTACCTCAAATGAGTCGGACTACAAAGGTAACAACATAGGTGTTGATGATGCCATGATCCCACTAGTGGACATGATGACTTATGAGTGCATGCATGATCTTGATGATACATTTGCTACGTCACATGCTACTTTCATTTTCCCATGCAATACTTTGCTTGATAACATTGTTGATCATGTGGAAGTGAATGCTTGTGATAACATGACCATGCCATGCTATGAGAGTTTCACTTTTTCCCCGCTTGCTTGCAATGATAATGATTATGATAATACTTGTGTTGTGCCACCCTTGATGAACACTTGCTCTTTACATAGGGTTGTCGACAACAATGATAACATGTTGAACATGCTTTGCCCAAAATGTTTGCACTATTCCATGATCCTTGCATCCAAGATTGTGAACAATTGCTCTTTCTTATGCTTGGTATGCAAAAATGCTTATTTCATTGTCCATGAGATGGCCCCCATAGCCTTCTCTATTTTTGATGATCATGAGTTACCACATGCCATGAATACATCTTCTTGCCATATGCACCATCGCCATGCATTTCATACTATCTTGATTGACACTAATGGTGATGTGCACAAGACATGGAACATCATGATGGATGATGTGTTCCTCTACCATGCACACACGCTTTTTGTTTTGCTTCTTCCATGTGTAGGTACACGGACGACCGTTTCCACCGCCACGGAACATGAGTTGACGAAACGCGCAATTGAGAGCTACCCCAACAAGGGCCTTACCCATGGGATTCACACCAAAGGGTATGTTCCCAAAACCCTTCGCCCTCGTGTGTTTTCGGCTTGTCTTGTCGAGCTTTCGGTTTGGCCCAATTCCTCGTCACCTCTTTGGCCTCTTATGCAACATAGCTTGACACATCTTGTTGGCACAATGGTTGTTGTATGTCTTGATGCTTTCATCATACACTCCGACAATCTCAAGGACCATGTCATACATGTGAGAGACACTTTATGCATCTTGTGCCACATGTCACACAAAAAGTTGCTCTTCTTTGGATTTCTCGTTTTATCTATGGCATTTGAAATGGATCCTTTGACACTTGAGGATATTCACACTCGGCTCACGCCAACCATACTTTTCCAAGCTCGAAGTTTCCATCTCTTTGCCATTGCACATAACAATATTGCCGCCGTTACTTGCCTTTTGATTGTTCCATTTGTGTGGGACAATGCTACACATCACATTTTTGACACTTTACAAAGCAAACCTTTACTTGCACAAACTTTTGCCCCACCAAATTTTGGATACATCGACACTCTTTTGGTTCCCATTTTTGCCACATGCCTCTTGGAGAAACGACTTGATGCTTCGTATTTGATTGAGAGCCTCTTGTTCGCCGATCACCAAATTGGCCTCCACAAGCTGATGAGGACATGATTACCTCCGATTTGAAGGCATATCTTGGTGAAAAAGATGAGACTACGTCGAGGACGACTTCAATTCAAGTAGGGGAGGATGATGAGGACATCTCTATGATAGATACAACCAATACTCCTACAACCACATCTCAGGTACATTCGTTACTAGGAATCCTTCAAGATATATATGAGAATATGATGCTGCCTAAATCAAATGTATTTATATTATTTAGGAATGGATCTAGCATGGACGCCAAGCATTGGATTAGGAACGTGTATGGAGATGGCAGCAGACTTGCAAGGATTCAGGATGGCGTTGCAAGCGAGGATTTCAGAACATTGAAGCCACCATAGTGAAGCAATGATGATTGGATGAATTATACAAGTTACTCCATCATAAAATTCGTCCAAAGAGTTATTTATGGTGCTGCGTCACCTTATTTAATGGGCCAGGCCCATGTATTTTCGGATTAGGTATTTTAGGGTATTTTAAGAGGCCATATAAGTGGAGGAAGGCCCATTTAGGGGTGTTTTTGGCCAACCCTAGCTGGTTGGACGAAAATCCCTTGACTTCCCCCATATATATCCCTCTGTAGCCGTCATTAGAACTTGGATTTTGATTAGATTAAAAGTTAGCCAATTGCTGCAACTACGTGTACTTCTTTTGAGGCCAACGCCCAGAACAAGACCGACTATTCAGAATCCCACCATTATCAATCAAGCTTTCATCTCTATCTGCAATATTCTGATTGCATCTTTAGTTCTTACTTGTTCTCGATTTCATGTAGGAATTAAGACCCTTGCTGAGTCGAGCTGATCGTGCTCCCGCAAGATCAGTAACTCCCGGAGATTGTCCTAGCGATTGCATTGGCGCACGAGCTTTGCACGTGTAGTCGGATCGTCAAGCACGAACTCCACCAACAAATCGAATTATCCTCATCTCATCGAAAGATCGGACACCTTTGTCCTATCAAGTGGTATCAGAAAAAAAAAAAAAAAAACGGTTGTCAATCTTCGTTTGCTTATCTTCCAGGGAATCCGTGCTTCCTGCTCAATAGTAGTACGTGCTTTGTTTGGAAAGTTTGGTTCAGCTTGCATATCAATCCGGACCTCCTTGCTGGAATCTTCAACTGACGGATCGGCAGAAAAAAAAAAAAAGAGATTACAAAAAAAAATAGAAAAGAAAAGAAAAAGTAAAGAAAGGAAAGTGCCGATCTTGGAGAATCAGTTGTTTATATCGATCAGTTGTCTGGTTGTGTGTTGGCAGCGGAACCTGGCTCGGTAAATACACAAATAGAGAGAGAAAAAAAACAGGAGTCCAGCCGACCAGATTTCATCACTTAGATCGGAAAGTTTATTTGGTTCGTTTGTCCTAGCAGTCTCGGGCTGAAGAGAGATAATACAAAAAAACTGAAGGACAGCAGTTTGCCGTTTCAAGGCAGCTTTCCTATCTTTGTTATTTTCCAATTTTGTGCCAAATTGTTTCCTCCACGTTTGGTTGTTCAGACTCCACGTCCCAGCATTGCTGTTAGCTATTTGTCACATGCCACTTTGTTTTTATCACCTCGAGCTATCAACGAGCTGCACGCTGGACTAGCTTCGGCCGCGCTCATCATATATCATCTGATTGTGCTGTGAACTTTGAGTTTCTGTCGGTACCAGCACTGCTTTATAACACATCTATCTCGCATACAGCTTGTCACATCTCCTGTATCTCGCGCGTGTTTTTCTCGTCTGTGTCATAGGCTTGCGTCTCTAGCACGGTCTAGTCTAGAACCAGCACTTGACAACTTTGAACGAATTTTCAGCTTTACATTGATTATTGTGGTGGTAGTTCCACATATTTTGAGCCTACCTACAGTTCCACATATTTCTACATCGTGTGGGATACGTTCGTCTAGCAATCGCTTCGTTCAATCTTTGGAGTTACTTGATACTGCTGGTTGCCGATCACCACCTCCTGAATGGTAAGAACTTGTAAGAATTTTTGATTCGCAATACTTGTGAGCGACTGACCACCACATCCTAGTAGTTAATAGGAACATATACTTGTGATTTGTTTCTTGTTTCCCACTAATGATGACAGGTTCTGAAGTTCCGAGTTGTGGGCGGACGAGTAAATCCTCCATGCCACGAGAGATGGGACTACTTTCAGGGGATCATGATCAGGTTATTTCTTTACCAATTTACGAGGGTAGATATAATCCTGATGCTTATTTTGATTGGGAGTTTGAAGTCGACAATATCTTTGGATGCCATGATTTTACTGAACATGAGAAAGTAAGAATTGCCGCCCAAACTTTTATTGATCTTGCTTCCGTTTGGTGGGACTGGAATTATAAAGAAAATGTTGATAATAAACCTACTACTTGGGTAGATTTGAAATCTGTTTTGAGGCGTAGATTTGTGCCTCTTTCTCATCAACGTGAAATGCTCCGCAAACTTGAACGGTTAGAACAAGGTAGTAACACCGTGCATGTTTACTATCAGGAATTTCAATTTTACATGTACCGTTGTGATATAAAGGAATTTGAGGAAAGTACTAGAAACATGTTTTTCAACGGCTTAAACCCTGATATTAAGGTTATGTTTAAGTATATTCCTCGTTCTACTATTGGTATATATGTTCGCGCTTGTGCTTTTGAGAAACACATACAGGAAAACACGGTGGACCATTTCAACTCTTTCAAGTCATGCACAGTAGCACCGGTTGTTTCTTCCAACGTTCCACGCATGAATATTGTTGTGCGAGTCGCCCAACCACAGACTTGTGACACGTCGCTGCGAACATCTTCTAAGTCGGAGTCACAAGGTAACAATGAAGGTACTGATGTTGTCCCTCCACATGAGATTGGTGAATGCAAGGTTATTTTAAATATACCATGTGGTGAGGTAGAAAATAATTTGGTCACACCACCTATATTAGAGGATTGTGCTGCTAATTTGATTTTATGTGATCAAACAACTCAAATAGATGATGGTTTAAGTGCACCTATTGTTGATTCTAATTCATGCATTGGTATGAGTATACCAACGGAGACTTTTGTTTCCAAGGATGACCATGTGTTAGGAACTTGTGTAAATGATATACCAACTATGTTGAGTACACCTACTGTACAAGCTAATTCTTCCATGTCTATGAGTGCACAAACTGAAATTCTTGCTCCTGATAATGCACCTTGTGACTTGAAAGATGACTCTAGTATGGATCATATAAAACTGGTTATGAACAATGAAGTGTTGGCTAAGATTTCTCATGCTAATTCTTTGTTTTCTGTTGTGATGGATCCACCTATATCTTTGTCACATGCTAGACATAAAATTGATGAACTTCCTTGTTTAAAGAGTGTCTACACCCCTGATGTTACTTTTCATTTGGTTGGGGAGTATGTCAGCACCAATGTTTTTATGGTACATAGGATTTGCATCATGTGTGATGATTCTTATAGTTCCAATAAAACTGAATTTGTGTATATGCTTTCTCATTTTGATATGACCTCCAATGTTGGTATTCATTCTATGTCAAATAACTTGCTACAAAATTGTTTAATTCAACATTGTGTGGCTAGTAAATTTGAGACCTTACAGTTTGGTTTACCAACTTTGGGATGGTTTAATGATGAGCATTATCATTTGAAAGAAGTTAATATGTGCTTCACTTATATCTGCAAATTGAGTTGTGATAAATGTTTAATGGGGACTAATAAGCTTCTACGCCACTACAATACTGGAATATGTACAAACTTAAATGGGAAACATGAGAGATCTGTTAAAACGGATGACATATACATATACCATGCATATACCTTGTCTCTTTTATTAGCATGTTTACAGAATAAACATCGCCGAGGACGGCTTTTCTTTCAAGAAAGGGAGGATGATGAGGACATGATTACCTCCGATTTGAAGGCATATCTTGGTGAAAAAGATGAGACTACGTCGAGGACGACTTCAATTCAAGTAGGGGAGGATGATGAGGACATCTCTATGATAGATACAACCAATACTCCTACAACCACATCTCGAGTACATTCGTTACTAGGAATCCTTCCCGATATATATGAGAATATGATGCTGCCTAAATCAAATGTATTTATATTATTTAGGAATGGATCTAGCATGGACGCCAAGCATTGGATTAGGAACGTGTATGGAGATGGCAGCAGACACTGCAAGGATTCGGGATGGCGTTGCAAGCGAGGATTTCGGAACATTGAAGCCACCATAGTGAAGCAATGATGATTGGATGAATTATACAAGTTACTCCATCATAAAATTCGTCCAAAGAGTTATTTATGGTGTCTGCGTCACCTTATTTAATGGGCCAGGCCCATGTATTTTCGGATTAGGTATTTTAGGGTATTTTAAGAGGCCATATAAGTGGAGGAAGGCCCATTTAGGGGTGTTTTTGGCCAACCCTAGCTGGTTGGACGAAAATCTCTTGACTTCCCCCATATATATCCCTCTGTAGCCGTCATTAGAACTCGGATTTTGATTAGATTAAAAGTTAGCCAATTGCTGCAACTACGTGTACTTCTTTTGAGGCCAACGCCCAGAACAAGACCGACTATTCGGAATCCCACCATTATCAATCAAGCTTTCATCTATATACTGCAATATTCCGATTGCATCTTTAGTTCTTACTTGTTCTCGATTTCGGGTAGGAATTAAGACCCTTGTTGGTCAGGCTGATCGTGCTCCCGCAAGATCAGTAACTCCCGGAGATTGTCCTAGCGATTGCATTGGCGCACGAGCTTTGCACGTGTAGTCGGATCGTCAAGCACGAACTCCACCAACAAATCGAATTATCCTCATCTCATCGAAAGATCGGACACCTTTGTCCTATCACAAGCTTTCCATTCGCAGGTTGTTTTTCCCCAAGCTCTTCTTCGACCGCGACTTTATCCCTCTACCACAACATGGGACAAGCGTCATGGACTACACCGTCGGTGAGGAGAAACAAGAGTCGAGGACGACTCTTCCCCAAGGGGGGGGAGATGATGTAGCCCCGACTATCGGCGACACTACACCATGTGATGAGGTCTAAGACCCCGTTTGTGGCCCGATCTTGCGGTTGACCCGAAATCCAAGGAGGGAGAGAGGGAGAACGCGAAGAACATGAGGAACACGAAGAACACGAGGAACTCACGCACGCACGCCCACCCGATACAACCGATACTTACCCTCGTGGCTCGATGGACCACGCCAATAGAATCAACCCGGGAGAGACGCGAAGTAGAATCCCGGAGTGAGAGATCGGTGAGGGAGATGAATCAAGGAGTGGGAGAGAGAGTGGGTAACACTAGAATCTCACACTCACAAATCCATACATCCATCAAGGGTTGCCTTGGATACAAAGGGGATGAAACCCTAGGGAGACAAAGCTCAAAGTCATCTCTAAGCCTAAATCATGTCTAAAGAGGTAAGGGGGCGACCTGGGGGCTTATATAGGCATACAAGGTGATAGGGCAAAGGTGGCCGATCTTTCGATGAGACGTGGATAGATCGATTTGTTGGTGGAGTTCGTGCTTGACGATCCGACTACACGTGCAAAGCTCGTGCGCCAATGCAATCGCTAGGACAATCTCCGGGAGTTACCGATCTTGCGGATGCACGATCGACTCGACCGGCGAGGGTCTTAATTCCTACCTGAAATCGAGAACAAGTAAGAACTAATAATGCAATCAGAATATTGCGGATATAGATGAAAGCTTAATTGAAAAGGTGGGATTCCGAATAGTCGGTCTTGTTCTGGGCGTTGGCCTCAAAAGAAGTACACGAGAGTTGCAGCAATGGCTAACTTTTAGTCTAATCAAAATCCAAGTTCTAATGACGGCTACGGAGGGATATATATGGGGAAGTCAAGGGATTTTCGTCCAACCAGCTAGGGTTGGCCAAAAACACCCCTAAATGGGCCTTCCTCCACTTATATGGCCTCTTAAAATCCCCTAAAATACCTAATCCGAAAATACATGGGCCTGGCCCATTAAATAAGGTGACGCAGCACCAATAATAACTCTTGGACGAATTTTATGATGGGGAAACTTGTAGAATTCGTCCAAGCATCGTTGCTCCATTATGATGGCTTCAAAGTTCTGAAATCTCCACTTGCGGCGTCATCTTCAATCCTCAAACGCTTGCTGCCATCTCCTCCATGCGTGATCATGCTCCAATGCTTGTCCTCCTCATCCATGCTTGGTCCATCATTCCTAAGAGTAACAAACATATCTGATTTAGGCAGCATCATATTCTCATGTATGTGAGGAATAGTTCCAAGAAACGAAAGTACACGATAGTTAAGTTGTTTGGCACGAGCTCGAGTGATTGGTCCTTGTATTTGTGTGGCTGTAGGTACAGCGGTTGTATCAAGAGATGGGATGTCCTCATCATGCCCCCTTCTTGAATTGAAGTCGTCCTCGACGAAAGCTCCTCTTCTTCACCAAAGTAAGGCTTCAAATCTGCAATGTTCAATGTAGGACTAGCGACAAGTTTATATGCATTATCATTTATTTTCTCTAACACCTTAAAAGGACCAGCAGCGCGGGGCATTAGTTTCGACTTGCGCAATTCAGGAAAACGATCTTTGCGCAAATGCAACCAAACAAGATCACGAACATCAAACACTACATGCTTTCTTCCTCTATCCCCAGCAATTTTATACTTAGCATTCATGCGTGCTATGTTGTCTTTAGTAGTCTCATGCAATTTGAGTATCAATTCAGCACGGTCTGTAGCATCCAAATTATTTTGCACAGAAGATGGTAAAGGCAACAAATCAATAGGTGCACGTGGTACAAAACCATAAACAATCTCAAATGGGCACATCTTAGTGGTAGAATGCTGCGAACGATTGTAAGCAAATTCAACATGAGGTAAACATTCTTCCCACAATTTTAAGTTCTTTTTCAAAACAGCCCGCGGCATAGTAGACAAAGTTCTATTTACTACTTCAGTTTGTCCATCAGTTTGGGGATGACATGTAGTACTAAACAGCAATTTAGTCCCCAACTTAGCCCATAAACATCTCCAAAAGTGGCTAAGAAATTTAGTATCACGATCAGAAACAATAGTATTTGGCACACCATGTAAACGCACAATTTCGCGAAAGAACAAATCAGCAACATGTGTAGCATCATCAATTTTGTGACATGGAATAAAGTGTGCCATCTTAGAAAACCTATCCACAACAAAAAAGATACTATCCCTCCCCTTCTGTGTACGAGGCAAACCCAAAACGAAATCCATAGAAATATCCTCCCACGGTACACTAGGAACAGGAAGAGGCATATATAAACCATGTGGATTAAGTCGAGACTTAGCTTTTTGACATGTAGTGCAGCGTGCCACAAATCTCTCAACATCTCGACGCATACGTGGCCAAAAGAAGTGTGCAGCAAGTACATCCTCCGTCTTCTTCACACCGAAATGACCCATCAATCCTCCTGTAACAACAAAAGACGAACGGAACCATCTGGGATGCATAGCTTGTTAGCACGGAACACAAATCCATCATTGAGGACGAATTTGTTCCATGTTCTACCATCTTTACAATTCAGCAACACATCGTTAAAATCAGCATCAAGCAAGTATTGTTCTTTTATGGTTTCTAATCCAAAAATCTTGAAGTCAAGATGAGATAGCATAGTATAACGGCGCGACAAAGCATCAGCAATAACATTATCTTTACCCTTTTTGTGTTTGATAACATAAGGAAAAGACTCTATAAACTCAACCCACTTTGCATGGTGATGATTCAACTTAGCTTGACTACGAATATGCTTCAAAGATTCATGATCAGAATGTATAACAAATTCTTTAGGCCATAAATAATGTTGCCAAGTTTCTAATGTCCGAACCAGACGCATATAATTCTTTATCATAAGTAGAATAGTTCAGACTAGGCCCACTCAATTTTTCACTAAAATATGCAACAGGTTTGCCCTCTTGTAATAACACACCTCCCAAACCAATTCCACTAGCATCACATTCAAGCTCAAAAGTCTTATTGAAATCAGGAAGTTGGAGTAATGGAGCATGTGTTAACTTATCTTTCAGAATCATGAAGGCGTCTTGTTGTGTATCGCCCCACACAAAGGGCACATCCTTCTTTGTAAGCTCATTCAGCGGCGCAGCAATGGATCCAAAATCTTTCACAAAGCGCCTATAGAAGCCAGCGAGGCCAAGAAAACTCCTCACTTGTGTGACCGTCTTTGGCTGCGGCCAACTCTCAATTGCCTCAATCTTGGCTGGATCAACTTCAATTCCTCGCGCCAGTAACAACATAGCCAAGAAACGCAACTCGATTGGTGCAAAAGGTGCACTTCTCAAGATTACCATACAAACGCGCATCACGTAACGCATTGAAAACAGCACGTAAATGATCCAAATGTTCCTCCAAAGATTTGCTATAAATCAGAATATCATCAAAGTATACCACCACAAAACGTCCAATAAAAGCACGTAAAACTTCGTTCATCAGTCTCATGAAAGTACTAGGTGCATTAGTTAAACCAAAGGGCATTACTAACCACTCATATAAGCCGAACTTAGTTTTAAACGCTGTTTTCCATTCATCTCCTAATTTCATACGAATCTGGTGGTAATTACTACGCAAATCAACTTTAGAGAACATAACAGAACCACTCAATTCATCAAGCATATCATCTAAGCGAGGTATTGGATGACGGTATCGAATGGTAATATTATTAATAGTTCTACAATCAGTACACATGCGTGAAGAACCATCCTTCTTAGGTACCAAGATAATAGGAACAGCACATGGGCTAAGAGACTCACGAATGTAACCTTTATCTTGGAGAACCTGAATTTGTCGCTGAATCTCTTTCGTCTCTTCAGGATTGGTACGGTATGGTGCACGGTTGGGCAGCGACGCTCCTGGAATCAAATCAATCTGGTGTTCTATGCCACGGATAGGTGGTAGTCCAGGGGGAACATCTTGTGGGAACACATCAATGAATTCCTGCAAAAGGTTAGCAACCGCAGGTGGAAAAGAAGGAGGCATATCCTCAAATGAAAACAGAACTTCTTTGCAAATGATAGCATAGCATTGAGTAGTGTCCACATCAAGTTCAGCAATATCAGATTTGCTAGCAAGCAAACAAGGATTTTTCAAACGAATTTCAGTAGCATGGTTCGAATCAGATTTAGTATTAGTCTTATGTGGAACAAAATCTGCAGCAAGAATCTGATTCTCACTCTTAAGTTTCTCCTCGTTTTTTACTCTACTAGCTCTAGCAAGATCATCTTTTAGTATTTGTTCAGGAGTCATAGGTTTGAGACCAATTTTCTTTCCATCATGCATAAGAGAATACCGATTAGTTTTACCATTATGAACAGATTCTCTATCAAATTGCCAAGGTCTACCAAGTAACAAAGAACAAGCTTGCATAGGTACAACATCACAATCCACAAAATCAGAATATGTACCAATAGTAAAATGCACACGTGTAGTTCTTGTTACCTTGAGCTTCCGAGAGCTCTCAAACCATTGAATGTAGTATGGATGTGTGCGCTGTCTTGTAGGGAGAGAAAGCTTCTCTACCATATCAACGCTAGCCAGATTATTGCAGCTCCCTCCATCAATGATGATCCTTATAGCTCGCTCTTTTACAACGCCTCTTGTTTGGAACAGATTGTGGCGTTGATCATTCTCAGCTTTGCTCAATTGCACGCTCAACACACGCTGTGCAACTAAGCTCCTGTATCGATCGGCGGTGTCGGCTTCCATTACCTCCATCTCTCTCTCGGAATCGAGTTGGCACCATCACGTGCAGCAATAAGGGCCAATGTATCTTCATCAAAGTCACTTGCGGAATCATATTCTCCATCTTCTCGCACCAACATCACACGCTTGGTTCTGCATTCTCGCTCTATGTGACCAAATCCCAAGCATTTGCGACATTGAATGTCGCGCGTCTTCCCCGTGGAGGCCATGGAAGATGAACTCCGAGAAGGACCAGCCGATGGTGTTGGTGTAGTGGCAGGAGGTGCTCGTGATGCAGGCGCGGTGTACTTGGAGGTAGTAGGTGCTGGTGCAGTACCACGAGATTGTGGCGCTGATTGTCGCGGAGACCATGACGATGTACGACCTGCAGAAACATTAGCTCTTCTCCATGGTGGTTGACGATCCCGCACTTCACGTTCAGCTTTGCAAGCAAGATGAAACAAGCGAGTAATAGTGTTGTACTCCTTATAATCTAAAATATGCTGAATCTCTTTATTCAAACCACCAAAGAAACGTGCAAGCATAGCCTCATTATCCTCTACAATACCACAGCGAATCATGCCAGTTTGCAATTCTTGATAATAGTCTTCTACAGAATTTTTCCCTTGTTCTAAGCGAGACAATTTTTTCAGCAAATCACGTTGATAATGTGGAGGAACAAAACGAGTACGCATAGCAAGTTTTAACCCAGTCCAAGTAGGAGGAATATTTGCTGCATGTGTTCTACAATATTCAGACCACCAAATAGATGCAAAATCTGTGAACTCACAAGTAGCAGCACTAACACGCAAGTGATCAGGGTATTTTAAACATGCAAAGCGTTGTTCTACTTCCAATTCCCATGTAAGATATGTATCAGGATTATATCTACCCTTAAATGGCGGAATATTCAGTTTCAGTTTAGCAACATGATCATCATCATTACGTACCGGGCGAGGAGGTGGTCGAGCGTTGCGGTTCAGCTGCCGTGGACGACCAGGTGCAGGTTGATGCGGCCTAAGGCCACGTGGGTTGCCCGATCTCACGAATTGACAGAGGGAAAGGCGGGGGGAGAGGAAGAACACGAAGAACACGGTGATGAACACGATGAACACACGCAAACGCACACCAACCCGATACAATTCGGTTTACTCCCGATAGCCCGAACCACTATCCCGATAGAATCTCTCAAGAGAGAGACACGCGGTAGAATCCCCGAGAGGAAGATCGTTATACGATCGGTAGAATCACACGAGTGAGAGACCGGTGGTTGAATCACGAGTGTGAGAGACTAATCATATAAGGAGTGCCTTGTACAATAGATTATGGTAATCTAAGGAGGGGGTTTCCCTAATCCCAAAGGGATGGTGGAGGCATGAGCCTAATTCTCTCAAGTTCATTCCTTACCTAATGAAGGGGGAGGTGGGAGCCTATATATAGGGAGCCACCAAAGGAAGGGTAGTTTAGGCATACAAAGGGATAAAGGGTTCAGATTTGATGCTCTTTGCAGTGGGGCGTCAGGGCCAGCACATGTAGGGCGATAGGGCCGGCGCAGGTAGGGCGGCAGTGCCGTCGTCCTCAAGCGTAGTGGCGGTGCGGCGGTGCCGGTCTTCTCGGCGCGTCTCCTTATCCTCGACGTTCTCTTCCATGCTTCCGCGACCTCGGCCTTGAGTCCTCGAGCCTCCATGGTGTCGTCCACTTCCTCCGTACTTGGCGATGTGTTCCTATCATGGTCATATGAAGGAGGATGAAGTAGCATACCATTCATGAGAGACAATTGTAGGCACGCATAAAGGAGAAGATTCACCTTTGCGTGACGTGTCGGCGTTGACGCACATGATGCGGTGGAGACCGAAGGTCGCCCCGTATCATCTCCCCCACTTGAAAAGAGTCGTCCTCGACGATGAGTCTTCGTGAACGTGTAGAGGAGGTAGATGACACCAACGCTTGAATGTCCCTTCACTTGTCAATAGCCCTATGAATAGCACAAGAAAAGCAAAGGAGCAATCAAAGCGTAGCCAAAGTTCAATGGATTTAGGAAGAGGGCGCAAGTAGAAGGAGGTCACCTTATCAAAGTGTCGGTGTGCTCTCATTGAGAGGTCTTGTGTAGTGGAAGTGTGCGGGCAAAACCACTCATTGGAGCTCACGTGTATCATGCTCTCAAGAGCTCTTTTTGTCAACTCGTGCTCAATCGAGGTTGACATTGGAGTGTGGGTACCTACACACATGTTAGACAACAAGAACAATGTGTGTGCATGGTATATGAACACATCATCCATCATGATGCGCCATTTCTTTTGCACATCACCATTAGCGGTAAGCAAGATATTATAGTACACATGGTGAATATGCGGGGAAAACTTAGGAACATGCTCAACATGGATAGGTGCAAAGTCTCCAAAAGGTGAGAGAGCTATGGGGGCAATCTCATTCACAAGCATATGAACATCATTGCAAACCAAGCATTGGAAAGAGAAAGTATTCAACATTTTGGTTGCATTAATTGGAGAATATTGCAAGCATGTAGCACAAAACATGTTCAACATTTGATCATTGTTGTCGACAAACCTAGGGAAAGAGCAATTGTTCGGCAAGGTTGTCACAACACAAGCATCATTATCAACATTGCAAGCAATACATGGGAAAGAGAAATTTTTCGACATATTGCAAGCAATAGGATAGAAATCGAAACACTCATAGCATGGCATGGTCAAAGTGTCACAAGCAACTACTTCCACATGATCAACAATGGCACAAGTATCACAAGGGAAAGTGAAAGAAGCATATGACATAGCAATAGGATCATCCAACTCATGCAAGCACTCACAAATCATCATGTCCACTAGTGGGATCATGGCATCATCAACACCCATATAGGTACCTTTGTAGTCCCGCTCATATGAGGTAGGTGTTGTGGAAGAGGTAGGCTCGATGTGGCCTCCATGTTCATCTTCAAGTAAGCATGGTGTGATATCATCATCTTCATGCACCATGTACATCTTCTCCATGATCGGTGTCTCGTCATCCATGGTACCTAACGAGACACAAGAGAACACACTAGAGGTCGAGGGTAAGTTGTTAGAACTTGAAATGGCGTCACATGACCTATCAACTACCACTCTCATCTCACTTGGTGTATCACTCATGCTCTCGAAGTGGAGGCACTCATCAAGCTCACATATAGTGGAGTCACTCATCTCACATATAGTGCAGTCGCTCATCTCACATATAGTGGAGTCCCTCATCTCCATGGCAATGGCGTCGTCGATGTCCGAGCAACCTAGCAAAGAGGAAGACAACACAAGAGGAGTAGAGGTTAAGTTGTTAGAAATCGAAACATCCTCACTCGACTCATGGTGTGTATCACTCTTGCTCTCAAGGTGTGTGAAGTATGCGTTGCACTCGGCTTTATCTTTGGGTGTCATTTGGGCTTCTCGAGCATCTAGCTCGGCGAAGTATGCTCTCATCTCGGCTTGCTCTTGTGGGGTCATCATGTATATATCTCACTAGGAAGGTGTATATGTATGTTGTGGAAGGAAAGCTACACAAGTATCTCACCTATCAAGAAAGTATCGGAAAAATGGTTCAAGTCAAGAGCAAAGTCGAAATGTATCGGGGTTACTCACACACACACTCAAAGCACACGCAAAAGGCTAAGAAACACTATATGTGGTGGGTAAGGGGTGGATAGCAAACGAAAAAGATCAACGGAAAAGTCTATTGTCAAATGTGGGTAAGATCCAAAATCAAATGTCAAGAGTGGTGATCTATGTCAAGGAAACACGAAAACACACACAAAGGAGAACAATGGGGTTAGCGCGACCAAGGAAGTGAGCAAGTAACAATGATGAGGATTTGTTGTCCCGATCTTTCACGATGCACCTTGTTGATCCATAGGACCGATAGATCTTGAACTCCCCTGACAGGTTCAAGGATACTCAAGCACATATGATTACTCTTGACAGACTCAAGAACTCTCACACCTTTATTGGATAACCGGACGAACGTCCAAGACGCCGTCACGCACCCCGATCCCATAGGGACGGTGATAGTATGAACTCAAAGTTCTACATATTCTGGATTCAATCTAATCTCCCCTAAACCCTAGCCGTGCCATCTCCTTATATGAGAGGGAGAGGTGGCCGGCCGGCCCCCTTATTGGGCCTAACCTAGTTCGACTTGGACATGCCCAAGTCAAACGGACTCTATTAAAACCCTAGATGGCCCACAGCATGACCTGGCTACATTATTATCTCCTAATAACAAGATTATAATAAACTACTGGTACAATCTTAGACTTAATCATCATATCAATGGCTGTCCTAGTGTACCAGGCCTGGATATCCATATCATCCTCCCCTTCTTCAAGAAGCGTTGTCCCCAACGCGTGAGGGTCTGCTAGAAAAAGGGTGGCATCAGATAAGAACATCGCCGAACTTCATCCTCAAGCCTCGCCAGTCTTCCACACCTCATCCTCCCTCTCGACTAGCTTGTCTTGACCTTGGCGCCCCTTTGGTCTTCGACGCCATCAACCTGATTGAAGACACAAGTATCCTTCCAAATGCAACTGAAGCGCACCATACATATCACCCAAAACAAACAGAACAAATTCCTGTCCACCTTAGATCCAAATAAGTTGAAAACACCTGAGTATGCACCCTTCTGAAACACCAATGTCTTCCTCCTTGAAGAGAAAAATTTCTTCCACTCCGCGACGAACAAACAATAGCAGCATAAGCGGCACTGCAGGTCTGGACGCCGATACTGCCGGATTGCACGCCTGGAATGGCCGGCCTGGGGCCCGGTCCGACCGGCCTGAGCGCCGATCCAACCGGCCTTGGGGCCGGTACTGCCAGCCTGTAGGCCGGATGAGCCTCCGCTGCTCCCTGGATCCGCCCCGGTGGGCACTGGTGCTGGACCCGGTTTTTGCCGGGCTGTCCGGACTACAGCCGGCCCTGCCGGGTGAAACGCCGACGCGCCTGGTGTAGAGACCGGTGCACCGGACGTGGTGCTAGCTCGACCGGTGAAACAACCTGATAAGGGGTGGCCCGATCTTCTCAGTAAGCGACGGGTGTTGATGAACACGTGATGGTAGCAGCGGATGAAATCGATGATGATGAGGAGGATAACTTGTATGACGCCGACGAAGTCTCTCGATTGATTCCCGATGCCAATGCAACGGCTCTCAACCCTGCAAGATATTCGCAACTTCACACACTTGCGCACGTAGCCGCCGACCACGAAGCGGTAGATTGCAATCTTCTAATCCCCAATGGAACAGCAGATCACACAAACTTTCAGTAGCATAAAACTCCAGATCGCAACGAATTGGAGAGTTGGGGAACAATAGTTTTGCTTAGCAAACAACTATGAACTAGGGTTTATCTTAAATGTGGTCTAAAGCAGCTAGGGGGTCGTCCAAGGCACTTATATAGGCGTCCGGGACGAGTTATGGTCGAAAAATACAAGTAAAACCGACCCAGAATAGATCTGGTCGAGACAGACTCGGACTGGTCCGGTCTGGGATCCGGTCGACCGGGCTGTGGACCGGGCGGGCCGGTCTGTGGTCCGGTCAACCGGTCGGAAACCGGGAAACTGCAACAAGTCCAAGTCCAAGCTGAAGCCTCACGGTTTGTATACTCCGTTACCGGCACCTACTACACCTTGGGAGGATATTAGTATGGATTTTGTGTTGGGTTTGCCGCGTACTAAGAGAGGCCATGATTCTATATTTGTGGTAGTGGACAGATTTTCTAAGATGTCCCATTTTATTGCCTGCTGCCCACATCCGAACGAAGGCCTTCTCGAACTTGACTCTGCCGCCCAACTCCTCCTCCTTGATCTTCACCAACAGCATGGCGGCGACGTACCCAATGGTAGCCACGGCAACCGAGCAGAAACAATCGAGTAACAAAGCAATCTGCACCGTGATCAACCTAGCAAACTGATACCACATGATGAGGAACTGGTTTTTTTTCTTCTCGAGATCGATTTTCACCAGCCTCATCATGTGGTATCAGATTGCTAGGTTGATCACGGTGCAGATTGGTTTGTTGCTCGGTTGTTTCTGCTCGATTGCTGTGGCTACCATTGGGTATATCGCCGCCATGGTGTTGGTGAAGATCGAGGAGGAGGAAGTGGGCGTCAGATTCAAGTTTCAGGATCATCTGTGGGATTTGCAACTGCAGATCAGTTGACAGATTGTTGTTTGGGAGAAGATTGGTGTGCTGCTGATCGCCAGGAAGGAGATCAAGTTGAGTTGTTGCTGTTTGTGATCGATGCCAGGGCTTGTCGATTGCGGGAGCAGTCCCACGTGGACGTGGTGGTGACGATCGATGTCCAGAACGATTGCGTTGGATCGCTAGGAGTCCAGATTTGCGTCGGCTCCAAGTTTTACGCGATAGCTCCAGATTCCGCGGCTGCGGCTCCAGTTTCCGTCCGCCGGCTCCAAATTTTCAACGCGCGGCTCCAACTTTTGCTGCTCCAGCTCCAGAATTCGTCCGTGTCAGCTCCAGATTCACCAGCGCGGCTCCAGATTTGGCCGGCTAGCTCCAGATTCACCCTGCGTGGCTCCAGATTTTCCGTCTGGCTCTAGAATCGCCCCAGATGTGGACATACACAGTTTATTTGGACCCTTGGTATGCAGGAATTTGTCCTGTAAGTTTTGGGTGATCTACTCGGTATGTTTTTCAGATGGAATTCAACATGTTTGTGTCTTAATCAGTGTCAAGTTATGCACGCCGAGAGGGAGGATGAGGAGTGGCAGGCGAGCACAACTTGAAGACGGCTAGTCGAGAGGGAGGTGAGGCGTGGAAGACTAGCAAGGAAAGTGGCGATATTGCTCATTTGACGTCACCTTTTTTTCCGACCCGACCCTCACGCGTTGGGGACAACGCTTCTTGAAGAAGGGGAGGATGATATGGATATCCGGACCTGGTACTCTAGGACAGCCATTGATATGATATTTGGGTCTAAGGTTGTACCAGTAGTTTATTATAATCTTGTTATTAGGCGATAATAATGTAGCCAGGTCATGCTGTGGGCCATCTAGGGTTTTAATAGAGTCTGTTTGACTTGGGCCTGTCCAAGTCGAACTAGGTTAGGCCCAATAAGGGGGCCAGCCGGCCACCTCTCCCTCTCATATAAGGAGATGGCTCGGCTAGGGTTTAGGGTAGTCTAGTTTTGATTCAGATCATGTAGAACTTCGAGTTCCAGTTATCTCCGTTCCTATGGGTTCGGCGTACGTGACGGCGTCTAGGACGTTCGTCCGGTTATCCAATAAAGATGTGGAAGTTCTTGAGTCTGTCAAGAGTATTCATATGTGCTTGAGTATCCTTGAATCTGTCGAGGAAGTTCAAGATCTATCGGTCCTATGGATCATCAAGGTGCATCGTGAAAGATCGGGACAACGCCCCCTCATCATGCATGATACGGTGGATCCAAGCCAATCCACCTAAGTTGATGCCCGATCTTTCACAGCGAGAACCTGGGGTAGAGATTCCTCCCAACAACGCGATGAACGCAGCCTAGAGAAGAGGGAACGAATCCAGCAAGCAACGGATCGACGAACGATACGCCTCAAACCAAGAGCTAGATAATCCTTGATGAACACAAGAACCTTCGCAGCGGATAATATAGATAAACGGCAGCGCCGTACCCCCGGAGGGATGATACACGTGAACACACGTAACTAGGTATGACCTAAACTTTAGACTAAACTTGAACTTCCTAAACCCTAGCCGCACCTCCACTTATATGAGGGGTGGGGTGGCCGGCCAGCCCTAGTGGGCCTCTCTACCTTGGTTTGGACAGGCCCAAACCAAACTGACTCAATTTATTAAAAACCCTAATTGGCCCACATATGACCATAGACATAAAATAAAATAACTAAGCTGGTGGAGTCCTGAATCGGGGCTCCACATAGGCCTCCGTGCCCATATCATCCTCCCCCTTCAAGAAGCGTTGTCCCCAACGCGTCAGGGTCTTCTGGAAAAGGTGACGTGATATGAACATGACACGTCCTCGCCGTCTTCAAGTCTTGCTTGCCTTCCACACCACATCCTCCCTCGCGGCCTGCTTGACTTGACACAGCACTTGGCGCCTCCTTTCTTCTCCATATGAGCTTAGACTTCGGCGCCAACTCCTTCGTTTTGCGAGGTTTTGATGGACCCTTGTGTCGCTGCACATGACCCTGCACAAGATGTGTAATTCCTGGGTGTAAGGGTATTTTACCCTTATCCATTATTTTGGTAACAATGACACCGTGCTAGTGTATTTGGACTAATACATGACTGCTAGATGATTCCCAGGTATTAGCCAAAGAGGTATAAAGGTGTATCAATGGAACAAGAAGGCTAAAGGAGACCCCCCATTTCAACAACAATCAAAAAGGGGTTACAGGAGAAATCCGGTCACCTGCCCGGTCCAACCGGGCCGGCAACCGCCGAGTCCGGCGTCTGGCCGGTCGACCGGTCGGAGACCGGGCTCCAAAGGAGGACCAGCGGAGTCCGGTCTGTGGCCCGGTCGACCGGGCTCCCGACCGGCGGGTCCGGCGCTCCGTCCGGTCGACCGCTCGGAAACCGGGCAGCAACCGGGCACCAACCGGAGAAGCGCCGGGATGACGCAAAGGTGCTCCGGTCACCGATCCGGTCCGACCGGCCTCACGACCGGGCTGTCCGGTCCGTGGTCCGGTCCGACCGGGTTTGTCGGGAAGAATGCTGAGGTGGCAAGTGGCAACGGCCGATTTTGAAGAACACTATAAATACCCCTTCTTCTACCTTGGAAGGGTTAGGCAACATACTATAAACTGTTCTTGAGCTCTCTCTCTCTTACTCCATTGCTAGAAACACCAAAAGCCTCAGATCTCCCTCCTCCTCCACCCAAACTCAAATCCCTCCGGGAATCACTAGAGGAGGACCCGATCTACCGTTCTACCAAGCCAAATCTCATTCCCCCTTGTATTCATTGAGAAGCTTGCTTCCTAGGGTTCCTTGGAAACCCTAGGTGGGCAAGAGGAGTCCGGAAGCATCCAGGGCCGTGGATTTGCTCCGGGCAAGATTGTGAAGGTTTGGAGGCTACCTCAAAGTCTACCACAAGTGAGTGAGCTATTCCTTCGTGGGATAGGCTCCGGAGAATAGGGTGAGCCTTCGTGGCGCGGGGAATCCTTCGTGGGACCTCCACTCCTCCAAACGTGACGTACCTTGTTGCAAAGCAAGGGAACACGGGAATACATCCTCGTCTCCGCGTGCTATCTGTTATCCCTAACCAAACTCCTTACTTGTGATTTAACTGCCTGTGAGAGCCTTCGTGCTTGTGAAGGACATGCTCAAGAAATTCAACATGACCAATGCGAGTCCAATGAAGACACCCATGCCCGTAAAGGGGCAACTTGGTTCATGTGACGGTGAGAAGGATGTGGACATAAAGGTATACCGCTCCATGATAGGATCCTTGCTCTACCTTTGTGCCTCTAGGCCGGATATCATGCTAAGTGTAGGGATGTGTGCTCGTTTTCAATCCGCTCCCAAGGAGAGCCATTTAGTGGCGGTCAAACGGATACTAAGATACCTTGTTCTCACTCCTACTCTCGGGCTATGGTATCCAAAGGGGTCAACCTTTGAACTCATTGGCTATTCGGATTCCGATTGGGCCGGTGATAAGGTTGGTCGGAAGTCTACCTCCGGGGCTTGCCAATTTATTGGCCGGTCATTGGTGAGTTGGTCATCCAAGAAACAAAACTCCACCGCCCTATCCACCGCCGAAGCCGAATACATATCCGCGGCATCTTGTTGCACTCAATTGTTATGGATGAAGCAAACCTTGAAAGACTATGGTGTGTCTCTTGGTACGGTGCCTCTTCTTTGTGACAATGAAAGTGCAATAAAGATCGCCAACAACCCGGTTCAACATTGTCGGACCAAACATATTGACATTCGCCATCACTTCCTACGTGATCATGTTGCCAATAAGGATATTGATCTCACTCATGTGGGAACAACCTACCAATTGGCGGATATTTTCACTAAGCCTTTGGATGAAGCCCGCTTTGTTAACTTGAGAGGAGAACTTGGTATTCTTGATCCTAAAAACTTGGATTGATTAACTTCTTGCACTATATTCTTGCATTTATCTTGCTATCTACTCCCTCCGTTCTTTTTTAATTGACTCGGATTTAGTACAAGTTTGTACTAAATTTGAGTCAATTAAAAAGGAACGGAGGGAGTAGCTTAGAGGCATAGCACATATGGGGATAGTCATCTTACCTTGTCTTGGTATGATGCATACCTATGTGTGCAACATAAATAGACCCAATGTCATTATATGGACCCAAGCATGTCTCTTCGCGGTCACATGACATTTGCGCTTTCACATAGGGGGAGTAATCCCCGCCCCTCATTGAGCCTTCATTACAAATTGATTTGACTATATAAGGCCAAATGATCTTATTGCAAAAATCATTCCAAAATGACTTATGATTCTTGATATACACTTCGAATCATGACCATTGTTGCTATTCACATCTTGTTTGGATTTTCTCTCCAATGGGTATGCCTAGAGAACTTTGTGTTTCCAACCCCATGTCTATGCTCATCTCATCATTATCTATCTATCTATATGTACATGTCATCATTTGAGCACTCACACACATTACACAAAGCATAGGGGAAAAAACGAGGCAAAATTAGGAAATTCTGGGCTGGCCGGTCCCTGGTCCGGTTGGACCGGGTCCCTGACCGGACGGTCCGGTTGACCGGTCGGAAACCGGAGTCTGGGCCGGGTCAGCCGGTCACCAGCCCGGTCTGACCGGACTCTCGACCGGTCGCGCCGCCACCTATATATTGAGGAAGGGATACCCCTTGGGGTCTTCTTCCTCATTGTTCCCCAATCTCCAACCTCCATGGCCGGCGCCCTGACCATCTCCACCACAACCTAGGTCCTTCCCACCACTAGTTCCTCCCCAAACTTCACCCAACCGTAGATCGGGGTCTCTCAAGCTTCTTCACCAAGGGATTTGGTCTTTCTCGAGTTTGCTTGGAAGATCTTGGGGATTTGGTCCTCAAGCCCTCTCCACGTGTTCTTCTTGCTCTCTTGGGCAACAAGGACAATGTCATCGGGTAAATTTCCCTTCCATTCCCTCCCCTTCTTGATTTCCCTCTCCCATTGTCACATGTTGAGGAAAGTTGAGAAAAGTTAGGGTTAGGGTTTGTAAAGTCCTCATGCCTTTAGAGTGTCTCACACCACAATGCACTTCTCCACTACATTGCTATAGTCTATATTCAAGTTTATGAGCTTTTGCATGGTTTTGTGGTAGAAAATCTGGGCACATCATCACAACTCGACATCTGGGCTCAACCGGCCGGCCCGGTGCATGGCCCGGTCAACTGGTCGGAAACCGGCCTGTCCGGTCTGCTGTCCGGTTTGACCGGCCTCTGCGCCGAGCTGCTCAGTTTTTGCACAATTTCATCACTACACTTGAATATATGCTATGCTCTCTTGGTTTCTCTCTTACTGATGACATGTACACTTACCCCACTGCTATCCTTGCTCTATTTTCTCATTCACGGATAGTTGGAGTGGTGAGCCACCACGTGGCGAGTGCTTCCAAGAGAGGAAGGACTGATCCTCCTCGTCGTTCTAGTAGCCGCGTTCCTCCTCAAGCTCGGCAGGATACCGACATTGGCAGCTCGGCTCGGGTCGAACCAAGTCCTGTTGCTACCAAGCACAAGGATAAGCAAGTTGTCCACGAGGATGATGAGGTAGTGCCAACCATGAATGTTGGGCTTGCAAACCGTCTTGAGTGGCGGGAATGGAGGACGGTGAATCCGTATCGCTTTAAGGAGCCAACTTACACTCGCTCGGACGGGGCCTTCGGACCAACACACAAGCAGCCCTGCGGGAGGGTTTCTATGATTCTCATGAGTTTATGAAGCATGGTAATATTGTATCACCCAAGGCCATCAATCCTGACGAGCTTGCCCTGCATGAAGCCACAAAGTACCGTTTTGTGGTTCAAACCTTGAAGAGTCTGGGATTGTATGACCTCGTATGCCTCAAGCCGGATGATACCCAAGATGATCCCATCTTTTGTCCCCTCCTTGTCCGCCAGTTTCACTGCACCGTCTTCTTCCATGATGATGAGGACCGCACCCTCACCTGGATGACCGGCAAGACGAAGTACTCATGCTCCTACTCTTAGTTCCGTGCAGCCATGGGTTGTGGTGATGACAGTAATCCAGGATACAGGATTCATTCACGGTCCAGGCTTACAAAGGGTGACATCTCTTTCTGCTATCCTGCGAACCCTACACCTGGACCTCCCACTATCTCTGGGATGTACTACTCCTATCCGGTACTTGCCAAGGCTGTTCCGTGAGAACCTCATCGGCAAGTCCGGCGACCACGGTGAAGTCCGGAACTATCACCTCAACTTGATGTACTATTGTCATCCTGACAGGGTAAGGAAGATTGATGGCTGTGATCTAATCTACTGTGAACTGAAGAGAGCCATTATGGACCGCATGACTCCTAACTACGCCCAGTATGTTCAGCGGCTCATCAACTACATTGTTTCCGCTCCTCGGAACGCTCGTGGTGAAAGGGTCATCATGGACCTTTTCAGGTTTCCCATTCAGGAGGCCACTCGTCCAGACATTCCCTCCATGATGCCCACCTCTGAGCGCCGCTCCAAGGCACACCATGATCATGATGCTAGCTCCAGTCACTCTCGGCGCTCCCAGCATGGGGCTGCTCGTTTCTTCACATGCATGTTCCAAATGTGCAAGAACAGTAATGATGTTGCACATCAGACTCTTTCTATGACTCAGGAGACACGGAGGCGCCAGAATGAATTCATGGCCTCAAGGAACCACCCTGTTCCTCCTCCCGGACCCGAGATGGAGCCCGTGGTAGCTCCTCGGTGGGAGATGCCTCTTCTTACCGATGAGATGCTTCGTAACTTCGACTACTCCGTGTACGCTCATGGTGCTCTTCCTACTAGGACTGCTCGTGCTCCCACTCCTACCGGCGATGATGTCGCTGAGGATGCCGATGATAATGCGGGTGATGATGATGATGCGGCTGATGATGATGCACGCGAGAGCTCCTCCTCGCTTGGGTTTGGTCACTACTCGATGGGTGCGATAGCATCTCTCCTCTTTTCTTCGCCTTTTTGGTGTTCCGATGCCAAAGGGGGAGAAGAGAGTAGAGTCTAGGACCACGGGGTTCTTTGAGTGCCACAAGCCATGGGAGTTGCCTTATTTGGATTTTATATGGCTTGTGCTTGTTTACTTTGAGTTTTTCAAGAACTATTTGCTATTTCCAATAATTCATGTATGGATGTGTATGGACGACTATTATGTGTGCTACTATATGTTAGGATGTTTATGTGTGTTATGCTTATATATCTTGATATGCACATCTCCATACCATGCTTGTTTCCTAAAGATATTGGGGGAGCTTCTCATGTTTCACAAGTGGTGCACTTTGCATTCAAACGCAAATTCTCCAAGTGCACACACTATGGGGGAGCTTTCGTAATATCTTATATGGAATCAAGGTTTAGAGCTTATCATAATATCTATTTGTGACTCTAGCTCGGTTTGTCATCGTATACCAAAAGGGGGAGATTGTAAGGGTATTTTACCCTTATCCATTATTTTGGTAACAATGACACCGTGCTAGTGTATTTGGACTAATACATGACTGCTAGATGATTCCCAGGTATTAGCCAAAGAGGTATAAAGGTGTATCAATGGAACAAGAAGGCTAAAGGAGACCCCCACTTCAACAACAATCAAAAAGGGGTTACAGGAGAAATCCGGTCACCTCGCCGGTCCAACCGGGCCGAGCAACCGCCGGTCCGGCGTGCTGGCCGGTCGACCGGTCGGAAACCGGGCTCCAAAGGAGGACCAGCGAAGTCCGGTCCGTGGTCCGGTCGACCGAGCTCCCGACCGGCGGGTCCGGCGCTCCGTCCGGTCGACCGCTCGGAAACCGGGCAGCAACCGGGCACCAACCGGAGAAGCGCCGGGACGACGCAAAGGTGCTCCGGTCACCGGTCCGGTCCGACCGGCCTCACGACCGGGCTGTCCGGTCCGTGGTCCGGTCTGACCGGGTTTGTCGGGAAGAATGCTCGAGGTGGCAAGTGGCAACGGCCAGATTTTGAAGAACACTATAAATACCCCTTCTTCTACCTTGGAAGGGTTAGGCAACATACTATAAACTGTTCTTGAGCTCTCTCTCTCTTACTCCATTGCTAGAAACACCAAAAGCCTCAGATCTCCCTCCTCCTCCACCCAAACTCAAATCCCTCCGGGGAATCACTAGAGGAGGACCCGATCTACCGTTCTACCAAGCCAAATCTCATTCCCCTTGTATTCATTGAGAAGCTTGCTTCCTAGGGTTCCTTGGAAACCCTAGGTGGGCAAGAGGAGTCCGGAAGCATCCGGGCTGTGGATTTGCTCCGGGCAAGATTGTGAAGGTTTGGAGGCTACCTCAAAGTCTACCACAAGTGAGTGAGCTATTCCTTCGTGGGATAGGCTCCGGAGAATAGGGTGAGCCTTCGTGGCGCGGGGAATCCTTCGTGGGACCTCCACTCCTCCAAACGTGACGTACCTTGTTGCAAAGCAAGGGAACACGGGAATACATCCTCGTCTCCGCGTGCTATCGGTTATCCCTAACCAAACTCCTTACTTGTGATTTAACTGCCTGTGAGAGCCTTCGTGCTTGAGTTAGTTGTATCCTCATATAGGTTGCTTCACCTAGTTTGCATTAGGCTCATCTTTATATTCCGCAAAGCCTAACATTGCAAAGAAAGAATTAAAATTTGTAGAAACCTATTCACCCCCCCTCTAGGTTTACCATCTCTATATGATGAGGTCTAAGACCCCGTGTGTGGCCCGATCTTGCGGTTGACCCGAAATCCAAGGAGGGAGAGAGGAAGAGCGCGAAGAACACGATGAACACGAAGAACACGAAGAACTCACGCACGCACACCAACCCGATACAATCGATACTTACCCCCGTGGCTCGATGAACCACGCCAATAGAATCAACCCGGGAGAGACGCGCGGTAGAATCCCGGAGTGAGAGATCGGTGAGGGAGATGAATCTAGGAGTGGGAGAGAGAGTGGGTAGCACTAGAATCTCACACTCACAAATCCAATCATCCAACAAGGGTAGCCTTGATACAAAGGGGATGAAACCCTAGGGAGACAAAGCTCAAATCCATGTCTAAGCCTAAATCTTGTCTTAAGAGGTAAGGGGGGGTGTCTTGGGTCTATATATAGGCCTACAAGACAACACATGGCGAAAAGGTACATAAGTGGGTAACTTAGGCAGTTTGGTGGGTAGTTCCCGTCGGATTCGGTCTGGGGCCGGTCAGACCGGGCCTGGGACCGGGCGGTCCGGTTGTGGAGCCGGTTGACCGGTCGCCAACCGGGCAGGTCGGTCTGGGGCCCGGTCGGACCGGACTCTGGGCCGGCTGGGCCTCCTCCTCCCTCTTCCTTCTTCTCTTCTTTCCTTCTTCTTCTTCCTTCTTCCTTGCACCATGGGAGTTCCTTCTCTCTTGGTCCTTGTCGATGTCGGCACCTATAGACACCATGACGATAGGCATGAGGTAGCATACCATTCGAGTTGGCGTTGAGGTCGACCATAGAGAGGAAGGAGTTCACCTTTACATATATGGCGGGGTTTTGTGTTGTTGGTCCACTTGGGGGACTCCTTGGCCATGGTGTAGCGTCGACGATAGGCGGGGCTGCATCATCTCCCCCCTTGGGGAAGAGTCGTCCTCGACTCTTGCTCCTCCTCACCGATGAGGTAGACGTTGATCCTTGTAGCTTGTGGAAGGACTTGTATAGTTGCCCTTGTATCCTTATGGATGCTCGTCGTGGTGCGGGCGTCCTTGTTGTAGTCCATGATGGGTCTCTCATGTCGTGGTGGAGGGACAAAGTCGCGGTCGAAGAAGAAGTTGGAGAAAAACAACTTGCAAAGGGAAAGCTTGTGGATGCCAATTTTGTGATCGGCGAACAAGAGGCTCTCAATCAAATACGAAGCATCAAGTCGTTTCTCAAAGAGGCATTTCGCAAAATTGGGAACCAAAAGAGTATCGATGTATCCAAAATGTGGTATTGTAAAAATTTGTGCATGTAAGATTTGTAAGGTGTCAAAAATGTGTGATGCAGCCCCGCCTATCGTCGATGCTACACCATGGCCAAGGAGTCCCCCAAGTGGACCAACAACACAAACCCCCGCCATATATGTCAAGGTGAACCCTTTCCTCTCTATGGTC
>NW_025899998.1:0-73459 GCF_022539505.1 Lolium rigidum | reverse complement strand
AACCAAGAAAAGAAAGATTTCAATTGGGCTCCATCCGGACATTCGGGCCTTCGAACTATCCTGCTGGGCGTTTTGACTCGTACAATTTCAGCCCACTCCAAAGCAGGAAAGTTCGGATTTTTCTTAAAAAACAGGAAAGTCCTATGCTTCGCAAAAACAAAAAACAAGGAGATTCAACATATAAGTTTGTTTATGTAAAAATAAAGATTTAATTTATCCGTTTGAAATAGCTCAGAGCGCAATACACTGTTTATTGTCTGCAAAATAATCATGATATCACATGTTTCTTGTACGGGGAGGCTGACATCGTGGACCCATGAGCCAGCAGCGTCGTCAACGTTTTAAAGGCGGCAGGGGATGGAAAGAAAAAATAAACCAAAAATCTGTTTGTAAAAAATCCAAGAAAAGAAACATTTTCATTTTGAGAGGATGACATGCGGGACCCATGAGGCAGCAGCATCCTCAGCGTTTATTGTTCATAGAGGCTGACATGTGGGACCCGTGAGCCAGCAGCGTCCTCAAAGTTTTAAAGGCGGCAGGATATCGAAAGAAAAAATAAGTCAAAAATCGTTTGGTAAACAAAATCCAAGAAAAGAAACATTTACCATTCTGAGAGGATGACATGCGGGACCCATGAGGCAGCAGCATCCTCAACGATTCCAAGGCGGCAGGGGATCAAAAGAAAAAAAAAGAAATATCCAGAAATTAATTAGGGGTTCAAAATAAATCCATCAAAGGAAACTTTTAATGTTCATAGAGGATGACATGTGGGACCGACCTGCCAACAGCGTCCTCATCGTTTCAAAGGGGGCAGGAGATCAAAAGAAAAAGGAAAAAAGCCAGAAATTAGGGGTCAAAAATAACTCCAAGAAAGAAAACTTTTATTGTTCGTAGAGGATGACATGCGGGACCCATGAGCCAGCAGCTTACTCAACGTTTCAAAGGCGGCATGAGATCGAAAGAAAAAGGCAAGTGACAAAATATCAGGAGCCAAAGATAAGGCGTCGTATCTTATGAATCCGGTTCCTCCGTGAATCCCTGCATCCTCACAATTCCAGACGGACGATGAAAATCCTGTGCCTCACGTTGAGTCAAAAGTAAGTTTGCAATTACACGCCCGCTTCCAGATTTAACCTCCTATAATTTTGCAATAACCCCCTTAGCTTCGTAACCTCTGAAACTGTGAGTCCACACCGTCTCCGTGGATCCAATCTAGGCTCAGTCCCGTTTTCCCCTCTGGCGACCAAGGGCAAGGAGAGCACGGCGGCCGCCCTCCTCAATTTCTTCGGCATGAGCGACTTCCAGGCTCGATCCTCCTTCAACATGATCCGAAGAACCTCCTTCGACATGCGTGCAATCGCCTCGGCTTCACAGCCAGCGCCAGCGAGCTGCTGCCGCCAGAGGAGCTGACGGGCGCCACTAACATTGAAGACGGCAAGGCGAGGCTTATTCGGTGGAGGGTGCTCACCATCTCGCCGAGCTCGACTTCAAATCCGGCGGCATCACGTCGGTAGTGCAGGTGATGACCTGAAACTTCATACGAAATTGCTTGTACATCTGTGCAATTTAACTGAATGTTCCTACCAATTCAATTGCAGACCGTGATGACTGATGTTGGTCAGGTGATGGTCTATACTAGTTGAGCTCTAGAATACTGTTCCGACGCTGACGGAAGCAATGAATTGTTGGATGGTCTCCCTGGACAGTTTAGTACTTGGCATGGCTTGACAAATAGCCCAGTAATCTGGCTATGCTTCCGTGGTGTCATCAATCAAGAAAAGGGCCTCGACTCTAGATAATGTGCCATTTACATAGAAACTAGTTTATTGTGTCATGTACTTCCTGAAGTTTGAGTCATCAAGTTATATTAGACACAAGGGCACTTGTGATATGTTGTGATTGATTGTAAACACATTACTTCTGTGTATAAATAAAGTTCTCCTTTTGATTATGAGAAGGTCTGGACACATTTATGTTCTTTTTTAGTTTTGTATCCTATCATGCTGCTATCAAACAAGCTGGCAGTTGTGACTGAATCTGATCTGTAGAGAAAATCATCGGACAACAACCATGGTCATGTTTAAGATTCTGAATCTAGCCATAGAAGTTCTGAATTGTTAACAAAAAGTGAAATATATAAGACAGGAAATCTCGCATGTAAGGTTTATACATAAATTAGAATATAATCCGATTTTGTGTTCTCATTATTTGGATTAAACCATTGGCCATATGCATTATTACCTTTGATGGTCATGTGATACTGCATAGCCACAAGCTGTGCAACTGTGAACCCTCTACTTTCTTTTATTGACTAATAATGTGCCAATTGACTTGACTTGCATCTTGTTTCTTCAAACAGTTATACCCGAGACAAGGTTTGTAGGAGGGAGTCCAACCCTACAGAACATGGTATGACCATCGCTTCTGATCCTACTTGTTTCGAACAATTATTTTAAAGCTGCTGCAAACAAGGCAAGTTGTTATTTTCACAGTTGTTATTTTTACGGGTCTTTGCGACAGATGAGGTGCTTCAAAACCTGATAGAAACTTGCAATACATTAAATCTGCCGACCTTAAGATAAACATCTGGACAAAAGAAAAATTATAATCCATTACATAAAGACATTTCGTATACTAACTAAAATAGTAATATTGATAAGCAATTCTTTTTATTGCAAGAGTTGCTTTCATGATGCACCATCTGTATGAATTTCTTGCACATTCACTTCTTTTCCTTGACTATTTTTGCTTGGGCACTTGCGACTATCATGAAATCCTAATGTATTGCACGTCCTGCACATGCGCGCAACCTTGGCCTTGGCTTCTTTGTTCTTCTTTTTCTGTTCTTCCCCATTCATCTCCTTTCCTCTCTTTATTCTTTTACTTCTCCCCACCGAACGGACATCATTTGGCGGATGTATGTTAACTTCAGTAGGAATGTTGCAACCAATAAATGCCTCATATTCCTCTTGTCTAGTGTGCTTGACTGCAGCAGGAACCTTTTGGCTCAAAGGCTCCTCAATGCTCAACACACTTGATAATAAAAAGTCCATGCCTTCATCCGATTGTTTGGCTGTTTGGATTAGATCTTCCAACTTGTTGCGTACTGTTAGAATCTTCTTCCTTGCAGCTGCATCCAAGGAGTCAGCGGGCTTCTCTTCTAGAAGATTGCCTTGAACATCGTAAACACTTTCTCTAGAAAAGAATTAAATGTCAGTCGTACGATTTTCAAAAAAGCAAGAGGAATGACAATTATGATTTTTTTCTTGTACCTTTTACACCTTTTCTGCCATCTTTCCATAATATAGAAGGTTGGAAGCTCTTGTTGATTTTCCATCCTCATTACTTGGATAATATGGCGGCACGGAATTCCATGGGACTCAAATAACTTGCATGAACAATTAGCTATCATGGTTGCTATGTCACAGCGGACCTCCCTTACCTTACTAGCACCTGTTCTGAATGTCACTATTTTTATCCCCTCATGTTGTGCAATGCTTTGAACACAGCAATGGTCCCTGGCAGCAATAATTTGTTTCTTCTCAAACACCTCATATGTGAATAATTCACTGCCTTGTTTCTCAATTGCCCACGGTGTCACTAGTTGAGGGGTCCTATGGATGCTTGAGTTGTCTGCAATCAACTCCTCTTGGCGTTGGCATTCTAATTCTGTATCAAACCTTAGCCAGAACTCAACAAGGGTGAGCTTGCGATGAATGAAACGGTTAAAAAATGAATTCGCACTTTCCGACCTTGAAGTTGTTCGGAGAATGCCTGCCAGTGATATGTCCATAAAGTAGGCTGGTATCCATGACTCACGAAGGCTGAACCTTTTTGTAAACCACTCATTATCTTCCAAACCAAAGTCTGAAATTACGGAATTCCACTCCGACTCAAACTCAGCTGGGGTTTCTGAACCCCATACACATGCGTTCATCCTCTTCCAGAATTCAGGTTCTTCCCTGATCACCGGTCCAACTTTCTCTGGAAGTTTATCCATTATATGCCACATGCACAATCTATGTATGATGCCTGGGAAAACTATATCAATTGCATTTTTAATGCTACGAGCTTCGTCAGTTATTATGAGTCCTGGCGCTTCGCCTCCCATTGCCTTCAGGAAGGTCTTAAACAACCATACATATGACTCCTCCCTCTCATTTAATAAGAACGCAGCACCAAAAAACACACTTTGTAAATGATGGTTAACCCCTGTAAATGGTGCAAATATCATGTTATACTGGTTTGTAGTGTATGTAGAGTCAAACGAGGCCACACGACCGAAATGTTTGTAGTTCTTCCTACTTGTGGCATCTGCCCAGAACACATACTTCAAATTTCCTTCATCACTCACTTCAAAATCATAGAAGAAGGCTGCATTAACTTCTTGCTTTCTAGCTAGTTGGGCAACAAACATTTGAGCATCCGCGTTCCTGATTTTATACCTGAGATCACGATAATAGTTTTGTAAGTCTCTCTTTGTGCATCACCGTCAATCCCACCCTCACTGACTTGGAGGAGCCTGTATGCCTGGCATGTGCCTATGCTTGCTTTGTGGCATGTGTACAATGCATTCTTTGCCCTCTCACTAACTTGACGATTTGATCTGATCAAATGACGCTTATCAGGTGACACAAGACCATGATTGTGGTGCTCAACCAATGATTCTATCTTGTATGTATCATTACCGCACAACTTAACAAAGATGTGTGCATCACAACCACATCTTGTCGCTGTGTTCTTACGCCTTTTCTTTGATGGATCAACTACCTCTTTAGCCTTCTCAGACTTGAATCCTTCCCTGTTACACATGTATCGTTTAGTGCGAACTACCTCATTTACTAACTTCTTTTGCTGTCCAACACGAACTCCAAAACCAGATTCATGTGCATAATTCTTGTAGAACTTCTCCACAGCTTCTAGTCCCTCAAATGTCATCCCTACTTTAGGCTTCAAATTATCTTCACATTCAGGTATAAAAGATGAACACTTCAACATAAAACAATGAATCAGTAAGCATATTCATTTATAAATGATTGAACTGAATATATCCATGGTGAGGGAACGCAATTGACTTACAGATAGAGGAACACTTGCTTTCTTAATGGGTGTGCTAAATCTTTCCCCATTCATCTGCATTAGCAATATATTGCTAGATTCCATTGCTGCACAAATAGGTATATATTCATAAAGTTCTAGTTCTGTTGGTACATACTAAACAATATTCATAAAGTTCAGTTGATGATACTGCTGAAGCAATTCATGAAGTTTTATTTCAGTTGATAAAATACTACTGCTGAAGGAATATATAATGTTTTACTTCAGTTGATAAATTACGACTAAAGCAATGTATAAAGTTTTATTTGAGTTCATAAATTACGACTCAAGCAATTCATGGTTTTATTTCAGTTCATAAATACTACTGAAGCAATTCAATCTGCTTATGCAGGTCAGCATATGTTTGTGGCTGCTGTTTGATTAAAGCACATGATAGTTCCAGACTCCCAGTACAATATGTAGAAAATTCTAATCAATAAGGTTCCCATGGCTAGCTGGAAGTTTCAGAACGAGATTGAATCAGCTGGAAGTACGTACCTCGCCGGAAAGTGCACGGCGAGAGCCGCCCTAGAAGATCGGACGAAATCCAACAAGTGCCGTGATCCTGTGTTTGGTCGGAGTTCCGGCCGTCCGATGGATTCTCTCCGTGTATTGCAGTCTACCTGTGGGTCGCCGCCATGGAGATCGATACTTGCAACTCCGATTGATCGTGGGGTACGACGTGGGCTTGTGCGTCTGGTGCGATAGGGGTGCATGTGCAAATTTGCAGCGCTAGGTAGGGAGGCAGCGGGCATGTTTTTAGAAAATCACTCTAAACGCTACGATTAGGATCAACTGGTCATAATTGTTTTGGATGCAGGGATACACGAATCGTGTGGATGCATAAGATACGACGCCCAAAGATAATCCAAGAAAAGAAACTTTATTGTACTACATAGAGGATGACATGCGGGTCCCATTTAGCAGCAGCGGTCTCAACGTTTCAAATGCGGCTTGAGATCAAAAGAAAAAGAAAGTTGATTGTACATAGAGGATGACATGCGGGTCCCATGAGTCAGCAGCTTACCCAACGTTTCCAAGGCGGCAGGGGATCAAAAGAAAAAGGAAATAGCCAAAAATAAGAGGGTGAAAAAAAATAAAGTTAATAAACTTTTATAGCACATAGAGGATGACATGCGGGTCCCATGAGCCGACGAGGTTGCTCAACGTTTCAAACGTGGCATGAGATCGAAAGAAAAAGGCAAGTGACCAAATATCGGGATCCAAAAATAATTCAAGAAAAGAAACTTGATTGTACATAGAGGATGACATGCGGGTCCCATGAGTCAGCAGCTTACTCAACATTTCCAAGGCGGCAGGGGATCAAAAGAAAAAGGAAATAGCCAAAAATCAGAGGGTGAAAAAAAATCCAAGAATATAAACTTTTATAGCACATAGAGGATGACATGCAGGTCCCATGAGCCAGCAGGTTCCTCAACGTTTCAAACGTGGCATGAGATCGAAAGAAAAAGGCAAGTGACAAAATATCAGGAGCCAAAGATAATTCAAGAAAAGAAACTTGATTGTACATAGAGGATGACATGCGGGTCCCATTTAGCAGCAGCGGTCTCACCGTTTGAGAGGCTGCACGGGATCGAAAGAAAAAGGCAAGTGACCAAATATCAGGAGCCAAAAATAATACAAGAAAAGAAAGTTTTATAGTACATAGAGGATGACATGCGGGTCCCATTTAGCAGCAGCGGTATCACCGTTTGAGAGGCGGCAGGAGATCGAAAGAAAAGGCAAGTGAACGAATATGAGGTGCCAAAAATAATCCAAGAAAGAAAGTTTTATAGTACATAGAGGATGACATGCGGGTCCCATTTAGCAGCAGCGGTATCACCGTTTGAGAGGCGGCAGGGGATCAAAAGAAAAAAGAAATTGCCAAAAATCAGAGGGTGAAAAAAAACCAAGAAAATGAACTTTTATAGTACATAGAGGATGACATGCGGGTCCCATGAGCCTGCAGGTTCCTCAACGTTTCAAACGTGGCATGAGATCGAAAGAAAAAGGCAAGTGAAAAAATATCGGGAGCCAAAAATAATTCAAGAAAAGAAAGTTTTATAGTACATAGAGGATGACATGCGGGTCCCATTTGCCAGCAGCGGTATCACCGTTTGAGAGGCGGCAGGGGATCGAAAGAAAAAGGCAAGTGAAAAAATATGAGGAGCCAAAAATAATTCAAGAAAAGAAAGTTTTATAGTACATAGAGGATGACATGCGGGTCCCATTTAGCAGCAGTGGTATCACCGTTTGAGAGGCGGCAGGGGATCGAAAGAAAAAGGTAAGTGACCAAATATGAGGTGCCAAAAATAATTCAAGAAAAGAAAGTTTTATAGTACATAGAGGATGACATGCGGGTCCCAGTTAGCAGCAGCGGTATCACCGTTTGAGAGGCGGTAGGGGATCGAAAGAAAAAAGCAAGTGACCAAATTTGAGGTGCCAAAAAAACTCCAAGAAAAGAAAGTTGATTGCACATAGAGGATGACATGCGGGTCCCATTTAGTAGCAGCGGTCTCAACGTTTCCAAGGCGGCAAGAGATCAAAAGAAAAAGGAAGTAGCCAGAAATCAGTGGGTCAAAAAAATCCAAGAATAGAAAGAATTTTGGTTCATAGAGGATGACCTGCGGGACCCATGATCCTGCATCGTAAACGGCTCGATCGGAGAACGTTGAACGAGATGGCGCGATCGAGAAAAAAAACAATGCCAGAGAGGCTGCTATCTGGGCCCTACATCCCTCGGCGGTGCGGATTTGCGTTGACTCGGCCGGCGAACCCGAGATTTCGAGATGCACCACGTCCCGGGCCACCATACGCGACGTTTTGGCCGTTTTCGTCGGGCTAGGTGGCCTCAAAAACGAGAAAAAAAACGTTTTGACATGCACAACGGACAGACCCAAAATCGTCGGCCATGGTACACCAGCAACCACGGCGCGACTTCAACTTCGTCGGCCATGGCAACTTTTCTTGTAGTGTGTGGCGCCATGTCAACTTGCAGCACCACAACTCGTCATTCAGGAATCCTAGGATGGTTTGGATGGCCAACGGAGCAAATGCAAATTCTAAATACAAGGACCTAGCCGAACCATAGTGTCTTAGTGATTACACGAACCAAATCCACTACACCAAGTCCGATCTTCACGAGAAAAGATGTAGCTTCAATGGCGAACAATCAAAGTGTTCAGCATATCATTCATATGACTCATGCTCTACCTTTCGGTATCCCGTGTTCCGAGACCATGTCTGTACATGCTAGGCTCGTCAAGGAAACCTTAGTATCCGCATGTGCAAATCTAGCTTGCACCCGTTGTATGCACATGTAGAGTATCACACCCGATCATCACGAGATGCTTCAAAACGACAAGTCTTAGCAACGGTGCATACTAAGGATGAACACTTTATTATCTTGATATTTAGTGAGAGGGATCATCTTATAATGCTAACGTCGCGATCTAAGCAAAATAAGATGCATAAAGGATTAACATCACATGCAATTCATAATGTGTGATATGATATGACCTTTCTTCTTGTGCTTTTGATCTCCATCTCCAAAGCACGGACATGATCTCCATCATCACCAAGCATGGCGTCAAGGTCAGTGGCGCCGCTTCATGGTTGTCCATCACTTATAGCTACTATAACAACTACTTGAAATAAAGCTATTACATGATGAATAGACACGCAGGTCTTTAACAAAAATTAAAGACAACCATTAGGCTCCTGCCGGTTGCCATAATACAACAATGAACATCTCATACATCAAATATAATCATCATCACATCATGGCCATATCACATCACCAAACCCTGCAAAAACAAGTTAGACGCCTCTAATTTGGTTTGCATATTTTACGTGGTTTAGGGTTTTTGAGTAAGATCCAATCTACCTACGAACATGAACCACAACGGTGATACTAGTGTTGACAATAGAAAGTGCAAATTGGAATCTTCACTATGGTGGGAGAGACAGACACCCGCAAAGCCACTTATGCAATACAAGTTGCATGTCAAGCGTGGAGCAAGTCTCATGAGACTTAGTGGATTGAGGTTTTATGTCCAAATTGAAACTTCCACCATGATTCATGGCTTTAGTTAGCGGCCCAATGTTCTTCTCTAACAATATGCATACTCAAACCATTTGATCATGAAAATCTCCCTTACTTCAGACAAGACGAACATGCATAGCAACTCACATGATATTCAACAAAGGTAAAAGTTGATGGCATCCCCAGAAACATGGTTACCGCACAACAAGCAACTTATTAAGAAATAAGACACATAAGTACATATTCTTCACCACAATAGTTTTTAAGGCTATTTGTCCCATGAGTTATATATTGCAAAGGCAAAGAATGGAATTTTAAAGGTAGCACTCAAGTAATGTACTTTGGAATGGCGGAGAAATACCATGTGGTAGGTAGGTATGGTGGACACAAATGGCATGGATTTTGGCTCAAGGATTTGGATGCACGAGAAGAATCCCTCTCAATACAATGCTAGGCTAGCAAGGTTGTTTGAAGCAAACTCAAGTATAAAACGGTGCAGCAAGACTCACATATAAACATATTGTAAGCATTATAAGACTTTACATCGTCTCCTTGTTGTTCAAACACCTCAACCAGAAAATATCTAGACTTAGAGAGACCAATCATGCAAACCAAATTTTAACAAGCTCTATGTAGTTATTCATTAATAGGTGCAAGGTACATGATGCAAGAGCTTAAACATGATCTATATGAGCACAACAATTGCCAAGTATCACATTATTCAAGACATTATACCAATTACCACATGCGGCATTTTCCGTTTCCAACCATATATCAATGAATGAGGTAGTTCAACTTTCGCAATGAACATTAAAGATAAAGCTAAGAACACATGTGTTCGTACGAAACAGCGGAGCGTAATATCTCCAATATAAAGAATGCTAGGATCCGACTTTATTCAAACAAAACAAAAACTAAAGCAAACAGATGCTCCAAGCAAAGCACATAAGATGTGACGGAATAAAAATATAGTTTCACTAGAAGAACCCTTGGGCATCCCCAAGCTTAGATGCTTGAGTCTTCTTGAAATATGCAGGGATGAACCACGGGGCATCCCCAAGCTTAGACTTTTCACTCTTCTTGATCATATTGTATCATCCTCCTCTCTTGACCGTTGAAAACTTCCTCCACACCAAACTCGAAACAAACTCATTAGAGGGTTAGTGCATAATTGAAAATTCATATATTCAGAGGTGACATAATCATTCTTAACACTTCTGGACATTGCACAAAGCTACTGAAAGTTAATGGAACAAAGAAATTCATCAAACATAGCAAAACAGGCAATGCGAAATAAAAGGCAGAATCTGTCAAAACAGAACAGTCCGTAAAGACGAATTTTACAGGGGCACTTAACTTGCTCAGATGAAAATGCACAAATAGAATGAAAGTTGCGTACATATCTGAGGATCACGCACGTAAATTTGCAGATTTTTCTGAGTTACCTACAGAGAATTCTGCCCAGATTCGTGACAGCAAGAAATCTGTTTCTGCGCAGTAATCCAAATCTAGTATTGACTTTACTATCAAAGACTTTACTTGGCACAACAATGCAATAAAATAAAGATAAGCAGAGGTTGCTACAGTAGTAACAACTTCCAAGACTCAAATATAAAACAAAAGTACTGTAGTAAAATGATGGGTTGTCTCCCATAAGCGCTTTTCTTTAACGCCTTTCAGCTAGGCGCAGAAAGTGTGAATCAAGTATTATCAAGAGATGAAGCATCGACATCATAATTTGTTCTAATAATAGAATCATAAGGTAACTTCATTCTTTTTCTAGGGAAGCGTTCCATACCTTTCTTGAGAGGAAATGTATATTTAATATTACCTTCCTTCATATCAATAGTAGCACCAACAGTTCGAAGAAAAGGTCTTCCCAATATAATGGGACAAGATGCATTGCATTCAATATCCAAGACAACAAAATCAACGGGGACAAGGTTATTGTTAACCATAATACAAACATTATCAATTCTCCCCAAAGGTTTCTTTGTGGCATTATCAGCAAGATTAACATCCAAATAACAATTTTTTAATGGTGGCAAGTCAAGCATATCATAGAGTTTTTTAGGCATAACAGAAATACTTGCACCAAGATCACATAAAGCATTACAATCAAAATCATTGACCCTCATCTTAATGATGGGCTCCCAACCATCTTCTAATTTCCTAGGAATAGAAGTTTCAAGTTTTAGTTTCTCTTCTCTAGCTTTTATGAGAGCATTTGTAATATGTTTTGTGAAGGCCAAATTTATAGCACTAGCATTAGGACTTCTAGCAAGTTTTTGTAAGAACTTTATAACTTCAGAGATGTTACAATCATCAAAATCTAATCCATTATGAGCTACAGCAATGGAATCATTGTCCCCAATGTTGGAAAAAATTTCAGCAGTTTTATCACAAGCAGTTTCAGCAGTTTTAGCAATTTCAGGCAGTTTTGTACGGTTTGCACTAGGAGTAGAAACATTGCAAACACCAATTATTTTACCATTGATAGTAGGAGTTGTAGCAACATGTGAATCATTATCATTACTAGTGGTGGTAATAGTCCAAACTTTAGCTACATTATTCTCTTTAGCTAGTTTTTCATTTTCTTCTCTATCCCACCTAGCTCGCAATTCA
This sequence comes from Lolium rigidum, assembly GCF_022539505.1. Classification (NCBI taxonomy): domain Eukaryota; kingdom Viridiplantae; phylum Streptophyta; class Magnoliopsida; order Poales; family Poaceae; genus Lolium; species Lolium rigidum. The sequence goes on along the minus strand of NW_025899998.1, from coordinate 61,692 downwards.
GCCATCAATCTTATATTCTCATTAATTCTAACTTGGATGGCATTTGTTGTAGTAGAAATCTTATTATAAATATCCTTATTAGGCATAACTTTCAATTGTAAAACATCAACATCAGAGGCAAGTCTATCAACCTTAGAAGTAAGAATATCAATTTTATCAAGCTTTTCCTCAACAGATTTGTTAAAAGCAGTTTGTGTACTAATAAATTCTTTAAGCATGGCTTCAAGACCAGAGGGTACACTCCTATTATCGTTGTAAGAATTCCCATAAGAATTACCATAACCATTACCATTAGCAGATGGATATGGCCTATAGTTGTTACCAGAATTATTCCTATAAGCATTGTTGTTGAAATTATTACTTTTAATGAAGTTCACATCAACATTTTCTTCTTGAGCAACCAATGAAGCTAAAGGAACATTATTTGGATCAACATTAGATCTACCATTCACAAGCATAGACATAATCACATCAATCTTATCACTCAAGGAGGAGGTTTCTTCGACAGAATTTACCTTCTTACCTTGTGGAGCTCTTTCCGTGTGCCATTCAGAATAATTTATCATCATATCATCAAGAAGCTTTGTAGCCGCCCCCAAAGTGATGGACATAAAGGTACCTCCAGCAGCTGAATCCAATAGGTTCCGCGAAGAAAAATTCAGTCCTGCATAAAAGGTTTAGATGATCATCCAAGTAGTTAGTCCATGGGTTGGGCAATTCCTTACCAAAGATTTCATTCTCTCCCATGCTTGAGCAACATGTTCATTATCTAATTGCTTGAAATTCATTATGCTACTTCTCAAAGATATAATTTTAGCGGGAGGATAATATCTACCAATAAAAGCATCCTTACATTTAGTCCATGAATCAATACTATTCTTAGGCAAAGATAGCAACCAATCTTTAGCTCTTCCTCTTAATGAGAAAGGAAACAATTTCAATTTTATAATATCACCATCTACATCCTTATACTTTTGCATTTCACATAGTTCAACAAAATTATTAAGATGGGCAGCAAGCATCATCGGAACTAACACCGAGAAAATTGCTCTCTCATAACAAGATTCGAGTAAAGCAGGTTTAATTTCAAAGAATTCTGCTGTAGTAGCAGGTGGAGCAATAGGTGTGCATAGGAAATCATTATTATTAGTGTTTGTGAAGTCACACAACTTAGTATTTTCAGGGGTATTCATTTTAACAGTAGTAAATAAACCAAACTAGATAAAGTAAATGCAAGTAACTAATTTTTTTGTGTTTTTGATATAGAGAGCAAGACAGTAAATAAAGTAAAGCTAGCAACTAATTTTTTTGTGTTTTATTTTAGTGCAGCAAACAAAGTAGTAAATAAAATAAAGCAAGACAAAAACAAAGTAAAGAGATTGGAAGTGGAGACTCCCCTTGCAGCGTGTCTTGATCTCCCCGGCAACGGCGCCAGAAAAAGAGCTTGATGCGTGCAGTTGACACACGTCCGTTGGGAACCCCAAGAGGAAGGTGTGATGCGGACAGTAGCAAGTTTTCCCTCAGAAAGAAACCAAGGTTTATCGAACCAGGAGGAGCCAAGAAGCACGTTGAAGGTTGATGGCGGCGAAGTATAGTGCGGCGCAACACCAGGGATTCCGGCGCCGACGTGGAACCTGCACAACACAACCAAAGTACTTTGCCCCAACGTAACAGTGAGGTTGTCAATCTCACCGGCTTGCTGTGAACAAAGGATTAACCGTATTGTGTGGAAGATGATTGTTTGCGAAGAACAAGTAAAGAACAAGTATTGTAGTAGATTGTATTTCGGATGTAAAGAATAGACCGGGGTCCACAGTTCACTAGCGGTGTCTCTCCCATAAGATAAATAGCATGTTGGGTGAACAAATTACAGTTGGGCAATTGACAAATAAAGAAGGCATAACAATGCACATACATATATCATGATGAGTACTATGAGATTTAATCAGGGCATTACAACAAAGTACATAGACCGCCATCCAGCATGCATCTATGCCTAAAAAGTCCACTTTCAGGTTATCATCCGAACCCCTTCTGGTATTAAGTTGCAAGCAACAGACAATTGCATTAAGTATGGTGTGTAATGTAATCAACACAAATATCCTTCTTGGAGTCACAAGTATCAACTTGGCCAGAGCCTCTACTAGCAACGGAGAGCATGCAAGAACATAAACAACTCATATATGATAGATTGATAATCAACTTGACATAGTATTCAATATCCATCGGATCCCAACAAACACAACATGTAGGATTACAAATAAACGATCTTGATCATGATAGGCAGCTCACAAGATCGAGCATGATAGCACAATTAGGAGAAGACGACCATCTAGCTACTGCTATGGACCCATGGTCCAGGGGTGAACTACTCACACATCGATCCGGAGGCGATCATGGCGATGAAGAGTCCTCCGGGAGATGATTCCCCTCTCCGGCAGGGTGCCGGGAGGCGATCTCCTGAATCCCCCGAGATGGGATTGGCGGCGGCTGCGTCTCTGGAAGGTTTTCCGTATCGTGGCTCTCGGTACTGGGGGTTTCGCGACGAAGACTATATGTAGGCAGAAGGGTAGGTCAGGGGGCGTCACGAGGGACCCACACAATAGGCCGGCGCGGCCAGGGCTTGGGCTGCGCCACCCTAGTGTGGCGCCACCTCGTGGCCCCACTTCGTTTCCTCTTCGGACTTCTGGAAGCTTCGTGGAAAAATAGGCCCCTGGGCGTTGATTTCGTCCAATTCCGAGAATATTTCCTTACTAGGATTTCTGAAACCAAAAACAGCAGAAAACAACAAACTGGCTCTTCGGCATCTCGTCAATAGGTTAGTGCCGGAAAATGCATAATAATGACATATAATGTGTATAAAACATGTGAGTATCATCATAAAAGTAGCATGGAACATAAGAAATTATAGATACGTTTGGGACGTATCATCCATGTCTTCATCTCTTCTTATGGTGGCTTCAAAGTTCTGAAATCTCCACTTGTGGCGTCATCTTCAATCCTCAAGTGCTTGCTGCCATCTCCTCCATGTGTGATCATGCTCCAATGCTTGTCCTCCTCATCCATGCTAGGTCCATCATTCCTAAGAGTAACAAACATATCTGATTTAGGCAGCATCATATTCTCATGTATATGAGGAATAGTTCCAAGAAACGAAAGTACCTGATAGTTAAGTTGTTTGGCACGAGCTCGAGTGATTTGTCTTTGTATTTGTGTGGCTGTAGGTACAGCGGTTGTATCAATAGATGGGATGTCCTCATCATGCCCCCCTTCTTGAATTGAAGTCGTCCTCGACGCAAGCTCATCTTCTTCACCAAAGTAAGGCTTCAAATCTGCAATGTTAAATGTAGGACTTACCGGACCCAATTCTGCAGGAAGCTCAAGTTTATATGCATTATCATTTATTTTCTCTAACACCTTAAAAGGACCAGCGGCACGAGGCATTAACTTAGACTTGCGCAATGCAGGAAAACGATCTTTGCGCAAATGTAACCAAACAAGATCACCAACATCAAACACAACATGCTTTCTTCCTCTATCCCCAGCAATTTTATACTTAGCATTCATGCGTTCTATGTTGTCTTTAGTAGTCTCATGCAACTTTAATATCAATTCAGCACGTTGTGTAGCATCCAAATCATTTTGCACCGAAGATGGTAAAGGCAATAAATCAATAGGTGCACGTGGAACAAAACCATACACAATCTCAAAAGGGCACATCTTAGTGGTAGAATGCAGCGAACGATTGTAAGCAAATTCAATATGAGGCAAACACTCTTCCCACAATTTTAAGTTCTTCTTCAAATCAGCCCGCGAGCATAGTAGACAATGTTCTATTTACTACTTCAGTTTGTCCATCAGTTTGGGGATGACATGTAGTACTAAACAGCAATTTAGTCCCCAACTTAGCCCATAAACATCTCCAAAAGTGGCTAAGAAATTTAGTACCACAATCAGAAACAATAGTATTTGGCACACCATGTAAACGCACAATTTCGCGAAAGAACAAATCAGCAACATGTGTAGCATCATCAGTCTTATGACATGGAATAAAGTGTGCCATCTTAGAAAACCGATCCACAACAACAAAGATACTATCACTCCCCTTCTGTGTACGAAGCAATCCCAAAACGAAATCCATAGAAATATCCTCCCAAGGTACACTAGGAACAGGAAGAGGCATATATAAACCATGTGGATTAAGTCGAGACTTAGCTTTTTGACATGTAGTGCAGCGTGCCACAAATCTCTCAACGTCTCGACGCATACGTGGCCAAAAGAAGTGTGCAGCAAGTACATCCTCCGTCTTCTTGACACCAAAGTGTCCCATCAATCCTCCTCCATGCGCCTCCTGCAACAACAAAAGACGAACGAAACTATCTGGGATGCATAGCTTGTTAGCACGGAACACAAATCCATCATTGAGGACGAATTTGTTCCATGTTCTACCATCTCTACAATTGAGCAACACATCTTTAAAATCAGCATCATGCAAGTATTGTTCCTTTATAGTTTCTAATCCAAAAATGTTGAATTCAAGTTGAGATAGCATAGTATAACGGCGCGACAAAGCATCAGCAATAACATTATCTTTACCCTTTTTGTGTTATATAACATATGGAAAAGACTCAATAAATTCAACCCACTTTGCATGGCGACGATTCAACTTAGCTTGACTACGAATATGCTTCAAAGATTCATGATCAGAATGTATAACAAATTCTTTAGGCCATAAATAATGTTGCCAAGTTTCTAATGTCCGAACCAGCGCATATAATTCTTTATCATAAGTAGAATAGTTCAGACTAGGCCCACTCAATTTCTCACTAAAGTATGCAACAGGTTTGCCCTCTTGTAATAACACACCTCCCAAACCAATTCCACTAGCATCACATTCAAGCTCAAAAGTCTTATTGATATCAGGAAGTTGGAGCAATGGAGCATGTGTTAACTTATCTTTCAGAATCATGAAGGCTTCTTGTTGTGCATCGCCCCAGACAAAGGGCACATCCTTCTTTGTAAGCTCATTCAGCGGTGCAGCAATGGATCCAAAATCTTTCACAAAACGCCTATAGAAACCAGCGAGGCCAAGAAAACTCCTCACTTGTGTGACCGTCTTTGGCTGCGGCTGTAGGATAACGTAGCATAGAAAACAAAAATTTCCTACCGCGAACACGAAATCCAAGCCAAGATGCAATCTAGAAGACGGTAGCAACGAGGGGATTATCGAGTCTCACCCTTGAAGAGATTCCAAAGCCTACAAGATGAGGCTCTTGTTCCTGTGGTAGACGTTCACTTGCCGCTTGCAAAAGCGCGTAGAAGATCTTGATCACGGCGCCACGAACGGGCAGCACCTCCGTACTCGGTCACACGTTCGGTTGTGCTGTCGGATTCAAGAGGAGCTACTACTTCCATGTGGTGGGGTGGCCGGCCCCCTTTGGGGAGTCCACTTGGGACTCCTCCCCCTTAGGGTTGGCCGGCCATGGGAGGTGGAGTCCCTCCGGGACTCCGCTTTCCTTAGTGGTTTCTTCCGGACTTTTCTAGAACCTTCTAGAACCTTCCATAGAACCTTCCGGATCATTTTAAATCTTATAAAATGACTTCCTATATATGAATCTTATTCTCCGGACCATTCCGGAACTCCTCGTGATGTCCGGGATCTCATCCGGGACTCCGAACAAATATTCGAACTCCATTCCATATTCAAGTTCTACCATTTCAACATCCAACTTTAAGTGTGTCACCCTACGGTTCGCGAACTATGCGGACATGGTTGAGTACTCACTCCGACCAATAACCAATAGCGGGATCTGGAGATCCATAATGGCTCCCACATATTCAACGATGACTTAGTGATCGAATGAACCATTCACATACGATACCAATTCCCTTTGTCACGTGATATTTTACTTGTCCGAGGTTTGATCATCGGTATCACTCTATACCTTGTTCAACCTCGTCTCCTGACAAGTACTCTTTACTCGTACCGTGGTATGTGGTCTCTTATGAACTTATTCATATGCTTGCAAGACATTAGACGACATTCCACCGAGAGGGCCCGGAGTATATCTATCCGTCATCGGGATGGACAAATCCCACTTGTTGATCCATATGCCTCAACTCATACTTTCCGGATACTTAATCCCACCTTTATAACCACCCATTTACGCAGTGGCGTTTGATGTAATCAAAGTACCTTTCCGGTATAAGTGATTTACATGATCTCATGGTCATAAGGACTAGGTAACTATGTATCGAAAGCTTATAGCAAATAACTTAATGACGTGATCTTATGCTACGCTTAATTGGGTGTGTCCATTACATCATTCATATAATGATATAACCTTGTCATTAATAACATCCAATGTTCATGATTATGAAACTAATCATCTATTAATCAACAAGCTAGTTAAGAGGCTTACTAGGGACTCATTTGTTTGTTTACATAACACACATGTATCAATGTTTCGGTTAATACAATTATAGCATGGTATATAAACATTTATCATAAACATAAAGATATATAATAACCTCTTTTATTATTGCCTCTTGGGCATATCTAACAGTCTCCCACTTGCACTAGAGTCAATAATCTAGATTACATTGTAAGGTACCTAACACCCATGGCATTCTGGTGTTGGTCATGCTTTGCCCTAGGGAGAGCTTTAGTCAACGGATCTGCTACATTCGGATCGGTGTGTACTTTGCAAATCTTTACTTCTCCATCTTCGATGTACTCGCGAATCGAATGATAACGCAGCTTGATATGCTTCAGCCTCTTGTGTGACCTTGGTTCTTGTGCATTGGCGATGGCACCCATGTTGTCACGATAGATGACTAGTGGGTCCAATGCACTAGGAACCACACCGAGCTCTACAATGAACCTCTTCATCCATACCGCTTCTCATGAAGCCTCTGAAGCCGCTATGTACTCCGATTCTGTTGAGGATTTCGCCACCGTGCACTGCTTCGAGCTTGCCCAGCTTACTGCAGCACCATTCAATATAAACACATACCTAGACTGTGACTTGGAGTCATCAGGATCAGTGTTCCAACTTGCATCGGTGTAACTTGTTACAACGAGCTCTTGGTCACCTCCATAACAAAGAAACATATCCTTAGTTATTTTCAAGTACTTTAGGATATTCTTGACCGCTGTCCAATGTTCCATTCCTGGATCACTTTGATATCTGCTAGTCAAACTAACAGCATGTGCTATATCCGGTCTTGTACATAGCATGGCATACATGATAGAGCCTACTGCCGAGGCATAGGGGATCTGACTCATCCTTTCTCTTTCTTCTGCCGTAGCCGGACCTTGAGTCTTACTCAAGACCTTGCTCGGTAACATAGGTAAGAATCCTTTCTTACTTTCGTCCATTCTAAACTTCTTTAGAATCTTGTCCGAGTATGTACTCGTGATAGCCCTATTAGACGTCTTGATCTATCTCTATAAATCTTGATGCCTAATATATACGATGCTTCACCAAGGTCTTTCATTGAAAAACTATTATTCAAATAACCCTTTACATCGCTTAATAGTTCTATATCATTCCCAATCAATAATATGTCATCTACATATAATATCGGGAATGCTACTGAGCTCCCACTCACTTTCTTGTAAATACGAGGCCTCTCCATGACACTTGTATAAACCCGAAGTCTTTGATCACCTTATCAAAGCGTCGGTTCCAACTTCTTGATGCTTGCTTCGGTCCATAAATTGAACGCTGAAGTTTGCATACTTTGTCGGCATTTTTAGGATCGACAAAACCTTTGGGTTGTACCATATACAACTCTTCCTCAATGTCTCCATTAAGGAACGCCGTTTTGACATCCATCCGCCAAATCTCATAATCGAAAAATGCAGCTATTGCTAACAAAATCCTTACTGATTTTAGCTTCGCTACGAGTGAGAAAGTCTCATCGTAGTCAACACCTTGAATTTGTCGGAAACCCTTTGCGACAAGTCGAGCTTTATAGACAGTAATATTACCATCGGCATCTGTTTTTCTCTTGAAGATCCATTTATTCTCGACAGCCTTGCGGCTATCAGGTAAGTCTACCAAAGTCCATACTTTGTTATCATACATGGATCCCATTTCGGATTTCATGGCTTCTTGCCATTTGTTGGAATCCGGGCTCATCATCGCTTCTTCATACGTCGCAGGGTCTTCATCATTGTTATCCACAATCATGACATTTAGACAAGGATCATACCAATCTGGAGTGGCACGTTCCCTTGTCGATCCGCGAGGTTCGATTAGCTATCTCATTTGAAGTTTCATGATCATTATCATTAGCTTCCTCTGTTGCCGGTGCAGGCGGTACAGGAACATCTTCCGGTACTGCGCTACTCTGATCAACGAGCAGAGATTCTTCAATCTCATCGAGTTCTACTTTTCTTCATGTCACTTCTTTAGTGAGAAATTATATCTCAAGAAAGGTTCCGTTCTTAGCAACAAAGATCTTGCCTTCAGATCTGTGATAGAAAGTGTACCCTATAGTTTCCTTAGGGTATCCTATGAAGACTCATTTCTCCGCTTTGGGTTCTAGCTTGTCCGGTTGTAACTTTTTTACATAGGCTTCGTAATCCCAAACTTTAAGGAACGACAGCTTAGATTTCTTATTAAACCATAATTCATACGGTGTCGTTTCAACGGATTTTGATGGTGCTCTATTTAAAGTGAATGCGGCTGTCTCTAATGCATAACTCCAAAATGATAACGGCAAATCGGTAAGAGACATCATAGAACGAACCATATCTAAGAGAGTTCGATTACGACGTTCGGACACACCGTTTCGTTGTGGTGTTCCCGGCGGTGTCAATTGTGAAAGTATTCCGCATTTCTTTAAATGCATGCCAAACTCATAACTCAGATATTCACCTCCAAGATCAGATCGTAGAAATTTAATCTTCTTGTTACGTTGATTTTCTACTTCACTTTGGAATTCCTTAAACTTCTCGAAAGTTTCGATTTTATGTTTCATGAAATAGATATACCCATATCTACACAGATCATCTGTGAAGGTTAGAACATAACGATAACCACCGCGCGATGCTACACTCATTGGTCCGAACACATCGGTATGTATGATTTCCAATAAGTCTGTAGCTCGCTCCATAATACCAGAGAATGGAGTCTTAGTCATTTTTCTCATTAGACATGCTTCGCATCTATCAAGTGACTCAAAGTCAAGTGATTCAAGTAGTCCATCAGTATGGAGTTTCTTCATGCGTTTCACTCCAATATGACCAAGACGACAGTGCCACATATAAGTAGAATTATCATTCAATTTAATTCGCTTAGCATCAATGTTATGTATATGTGTATCACTACTATCGAGATCTAATAGAAATAAGCCATTCTTTTCGGGTGCTCGACCATAAAAGATATTATTCATAAAAATAGAACAACCATTATTCTCAGACTTGAATGAATAACCGTCTTGCATTAAACAAGATCCGGATATAATGTTCATGCTCAACGCGGGTACAAAATAACAATTATTGAGGCTTAAAACTAATCCCGAAGGTAGATGTAGAGGAAGTGTGCCGACAGCGATCACATCGACTTTGGATCCATTTCCAACGCGCATGGTCACTTCATCCTTTAGTAGTCTTCGTTTATTCGTTAGTTCCTGTTTCGAGTTACATATATGAGCAACCGAACCAGTATCAAATACCCAGGTACTAGTACGAGAACCAGTAAGATAAACATCTATAACATGTATATCAGATATACCTTCTTTCTTCTTCTTGACAAGGCCGCTCTTCAGATCCGCCAAATACTTGGAGCAATTACGCTTCCAGTTGTCCCTTCTCCTTGCAATAATAGCACTCAAGCATCGGGCTTAGGGCCGGCCTTAGGTTTCACGGGAGGCGTGGCAGCTTTCTTGCCACTCTTCTTGTTCTTGCCTTTAGACTTGCCCTGTTTCTTGAAGTCGGTGGTCTTGTTGACCATCAACACTTGGTGCTCTTTCTTAATTTCAATCTCAGCAGATTTTAGCATGGCGAAGAGTTCAGGTAACTCTTTGTTCATGTTCCGCATATTGTAATTCATCACAAAGTTCTTGTAACTAGGTGGCGGTGATTGAAGCACATGATTAATCCCCGATCTGTTAGGAATCACTATTCCCAAGTCATCGAGTTTCTTCGCATGCCCGGTCATGGCCGGCATGTGCTCACTAACGGAGCTGCCTTCTTCCATCATGCAGTCGAAGAAGTGTTTCGATGCTTCATAGCATTCCACGGCCGCATGAGTCTCAAAGATAGTTTTCAATTCATTGACTAACTCATGTGGATCGTGGTGCTCAAAACGTTTTTGAAGATCGGCTTCCAGACTGCACAGGATGGTACACTGAACTTGAGAGTACCGAGTTTTCCGAGTCACGTAAACATTCTTTACTTCATCGGTTTCAGTTTCTGCAGGAGGGTCACCTAGCGGTGCATCAAGCACATATTGCAGATTTCCGCCATTGAGGAAGATCCTCACATGGCGGAACCAGTCGGTGAAGTTGCTATCGTTGCTCTTAAGCTTTTCTTTCTCTAGGAACTGGTTAAAATTGATTGGGGATGCCATATCTACAACATATTTGCAATAGTTTAGACTAAGTTTATGACAAATTGAGTTCAAATTTTAATTTAAAAAAATTAAAAACTAGGTGAACTCCCACTCAAAACAATATCCCTCGAATTGTCTTAGTGATCACACGAACCAAATCCACCACACCAAGTCCGATCATCACGAGACAAGATGTAACTTCAATGGCGAACACTCAAAGTGTTCATCATATCAATCATATGATTCATGCTCTACCTTTCGGTATCACGTCTTCCGAGACCATGTCTGTACATGCTAGGCTCGTCAAGGCCACCTTAGTATCCGCATGTGCAAAATCGGCTTGCACCCGTTGTATGCACTTGTTGATTCTATCACACCCGATCATCACGAGATGCTTCGAAACGACAAGTCTTGGCAACGGTGCTACTAAGGATGAACACTTTATTATCTTGATATTTTAGTGAGAGGGATCATCTTATAATGCTACCGTCGCGATCTAAGCAAAATAAGATGCATAAAAGGATTAACATCACATGCAGTTCATATGTGATATGATATGGCCCTTTTGTCTTTGCGCCTTTGATCTTCATCTCCAAAGCACGGACATGATCTCCATCATCAACGGGCATGATCTCCATCATCGTCGGCGTAGCGCCAAGGTCAATGGCGCCGTCTTCATGATTGTACTCCATGTAGCAACTATTACAACTACTTTGAAATACTACTCAACATGAAATTTAAAAACAACCATAAGGCTCCTGCTGGTTGCCACAATACAATAATGATCATCTCATACATAGTCATCATCACATTATGGCCATATCACATCACCAAACCCTGCAAAAACAAGTTAGACGTTCTCTAATTTGGTTTGCATATTTTACGTGGTTTAGGGTTTTCGAGAGAGATCTAATCTACCTACGAACATGAACCACAACGGTGATACTAGTGTTGTTAATAGAAGAGTAAATTGAATCTTCACTATAGTAGGAGAGACAGACACCCGCAAAGCCACTTATGCAATACAAGTTGCATGTCGAACGTGGAGAAAATCTCATGAACGCGGTCATGTAAAGTTAGCCCGAGCCGCTTCATCCCACTATGCCACAAAGATGCAAAGTACTCAAACTAAAGACAACAAAAGCATCAACGCCCACAAAACCATTGTGTTGTACTCGTGCAACCATCTATGCATAGACACGGCTCTGATACCACTGTAGGATAACGTAGCATAGAAAACAAAAAATTCCTACCGCGAACACGAAATCCAAGCCAAGATGCAATCTAGAAGACGGTAGCAACGAGGGGATTTTCGAGTCTCACCCTTGAAGAGATTCCAAAGCCTACAAGATGAGGCTCTTGTTGCTGCGGTAGATGTTCACTTGCCGCTTGCAAAAGCGCGTAGAAGATCTTGATCACGGCGCCACGAACGGGCAGCACCTCCGTACTCGGTCACACGTTCGGTTGTTGATGAAGACGACGTCCACCTCCCCGTTCCGGCGGGCAGCGGAAGTAGTAGCTCCTCTTGAATCCGACAGCACGACGGCGTGGTGTCGGTGGCGGTGGAGAATCCCGGTGGAGCTTCGCTAAGCGTGCGGGATGTGGTGGAGGAGAGAGGGCCGCTAGGGTTTGGGAGAGGGGGGCGCCAGCCACTAGGGGGTGCGGCCACCTTGTGGTGTTGGGGTGGCCGGCCCCCTCCCCTTGGCCCCTCATTATATAGGTGGAAGCCCCAAGTGTTGGACTACAAGTCTCCGAATAAGACCCGAACCCAAAACCTTCCATGTGATAGGGAAACCTACCCAAGGTGGGAATCCCACTTGGGGTGGGATTCCCCCCTTTGGGGAGTCCACTTTGGGGAGTCCACTTGGGACTCCTCCCCCTTAGGGTTGCCCGGCCATGGGAGGTGGAGTCCCTCCGGGACTCCGCCTTCCTTAGTGGTTTCTTCCGGACTTTTCTAGAACCTTCTAGAACCTTCCATAGAACCTTCCGGATCATTTTAAATCTTATAAAATGACTTCCTATATATGAATCTTATTCTCCGGACCATTCCGGAACTCCTCGTGATGTCCGGGATCTCATCCGGGACTCCGAACAAATATTCGAACTCCATTCCATATTCAAGTTCTACCATTTCAACATCCAACTTTAAGTGTGTCACCCTACGGTTCGCGAACTATGCGGACATGGTTGAGTACTCACTCCGACCAATAACCAATAGCGGGATCCGGAGATCCATAATGGCTCCCACATATTCAACGATGACTTAGTGATCGAATGAACCATTCACATACGATACCAATTCCCTTTGTCACGCGATATTTTACTTGTCCGAGGTTTGATCATCGGTATCACTCTATACCTTGTTCAACCTCGTCTCCCGACAAGTACTCTTTACTCGTACCGTGGTATGTGGTCTCTTATGAACTTATTCATATGCTTGCAAGACATTAGACGACATTCCACCGAGAGGGCCCAGAGTATATCTATCCGTCATCGGGATGGACAAATCCCACTGTTGATCCATATGCCTCAACTCATACTTTCCGGATACTTAATCTGATGTAGCCCCGCTCACCAACGACACTACATCAAGACCAACAAGTCCCCCAAGTGGACCAATGACGCGGGCTCGAGTTAAAGCTCTACATGATAAGGTGAACTCGCTCCTCACCACCCTTGATCTCGGTACACCTTTGGATGGAATGCTACCTCATGCCGATGTGCTTTGTGTCATTAGGTACAAGGAACATCAAGACCCCGGAGGGGAGGACACACCATGGTCAAGGGAAGGAGAGGAACAGCGGGACATGAAGATGGACACGAAGATGGACCCGACATCACTCGAAGCGCTCGAAGGAAGAGAAGACGCCGGCCAGTCCAGAACCCGGTCAGACCGGACCCCAGACCGGACCACCCGGTCCCAGGCCCGGTCAACCGGTCGCCAACCGGATTTCCCACGAGCTCGTACCGGAAACCAACCGGACGGAAATCTGCGAGGTTTCCGGTTGGCGACCGGTCGACCGGACCCACGACCGGACGCCCCGGCGCCAGGCCCGGTCTGACCGGCCCCATGACCGGATTCGTCGAGATGGCCCCACCAAACTGCCTAAGTTATGTACCTTTTCGCCTTGCTGGCCATGTATGCCTATATAAGGACCCAGGACCCCTCCCTTATTCCTTAGACATAATTTTGAGCTTAAACCAACTTTGAGCTTAGTCTCCCTAGGGTTAGCATCCATCTTGGACAAGCATCCCTCTGTAATCAAGGCATCCTTGTTGTTGATTTTGATATTGTTGAGTGAGATTCTAGTACAAGCTACTCTCTCTCCCTCACCAATCTCTTCTTCTCCAACACCAATCTCTCACCGGGAATTCTACCGCGTGCCTCTTCCGGGTGATTCTATTGGCGTGGTTCATCGAGCCACGAGGGTAAGTATCGGGTGTATCGGGTTGGTGTGCGTGCGTGAGTACCGGTGTTCTTCGAGTTCTTCGTGTTCCTCGCGCTCTCCCACCTTTTCCCCTTGGATCTTGGGTCAAATCGCGAGATCGGGCCAACCCCTAGATCTCAGATCTCATCATATGGTATCAGCAGCTCTTGGTTACCGCGATTTTGACCCTCCACCCACCCGATTTCGTTTCTAGAAAATTTTCCAAAAAATCCCCAAAAATAGCCCCAAATGGCCTTTGGACGGATCTGTGATTTGGTTGAGTTTTGAGTGGTTTTGGTCCGTGAATTCGGTGTTGCTGTGCTTGATCTACTATTTCCCCAACTTTTAGCCTCCAATTCCATCATTTCCCGTCGATTTCCTCTTTTGGTTTTGGTTTGGGGAAGAACAGGAGAGAGAAACGCAAAATCCGGTTGAGAACCCGGTCAACCGGCCCCCAGACCGGACCAGCCGGCGCAGAACCCGGCCGACCGGTCGCCAACCGGACAACCCGGTCCAGAGCCCGGTCCAACCGGATCCCCGACCGGGCGATGATCCGCCCCTCCTCCGAGCTCGGTTTCGGCTACCACCACCACCATCATCGCAGGTATAACTTGCAGCTTTCCCTTGTAACCCTCTTCCTTTTGCGATCTATCCTATCGAGCGTTGCTTGTTTAGTGTTGTGAGACATTGCACGTGGCCCCGATTGTGAGGTGTGTGTGTAGTGTGGAGTAAAGCATCCAAGCAAACACTCGTGTGGCAAGATAGCAAAAGCGAGGCTAACGCTAACATAGTGCGTGAAAAAGCCCCAAAAACACAAAAAGAGTGCAAGTCGCACCATACATACAAAAGAGTGCAAGTGCCACCATAGATACAAACGAGTGCAAGTGCCACCGTATACAAAAGAATCATAAGCTTTCAAGCAAACGAGAGAAGAGAAGAGAGGCCGCGTGTGAATCTTGTTGTCTCTCCATTGCAACCAAAGCTTTGGCTCTCATTGTGTTAGTGTGACATCGAGCACTTTACATACACTTTTCCGCTCACTTTTGGTTAAACTAACCCCGCTCATCCCGTGTGTGAGTTCCACATTTTTCCGTGTTTATAGTGATCGCCACTTTGACATTTGGATTTTGGACCTCATCCACTTTTAACAACATACTCGATTTTGGATTTTGTCTTTTGGCTTTCCACCATACTTTCCTAACACCATATTTGCTAGCTTTTGCGTGTGGTTTTGCGTGTGTCCCCGATACACTTGATCTTGCTTTTGGCTTGGTTGATTGCCTCAATACTATCTTACCTCGGTAAGAGTGCGAGGTAGTCTCCTTCCACTAACATACACAACATAGTTCTTGTCTTGCTATCATGGATAGGCACGGAGATGAAGCTCGGGACAATGAAGTCTTACGCAACACCGAGAGGTTGGCGACACCCCACAATCTTTGGACTCAACGCCAAGAGTTCAAGGAGCAACTCACCTTGTTCGAGACACGCATCGACGGGCAATATGAAGAAGTGGCCCAGAACTTCTCCCAAGTGAACCAAGATATATCTCTCCTCCGCGAAGCTACGGACAACTTGCATGGCCAAGTGGCGGCCAATGATGCGAACATGGAGCGGCGCATGGATAGCCTCGAGCGCGCCATCACCAACTTGGGTCATCATCGCCGACACCGCTCTACTTCATCATCATCAAGCTCGTCACAAGATTACTACTCTCATGGTCACCGTTCATCCTCAAGCTCCTCCTCAAGGCATGAAGACCATCATCGACCTCATCGCCCACATGCTCGTCATGAAGACTCTCGCTCAAACTCTCGGAGAGGAGAAATCCATCGCCATGCTCGTCCACATGAACGTCCTCCACAAGATTATCCTCAACCGGCTCGCCATGCCCATCATGGGCGTGACGACCAACCCCGCGACAACGTCTTCCACAACATGGCGCCACATGGTGATGCTCACGCCCAAGGTCGTCAAGAGCAACCAAGGCGTGATCTCCGAAATCACCCTCGCCATGACCAACGTGGAAGAGGAGACCCACAACATGATCAAGACGAGAGGGCCATCCTTGGACATCGCCAACAACCTCGCCAAGATCCTCAACAACATCATCCACGTGATGCAAGTGAAGCAAGTGTTCAACTCCACCGCCAACCCAATGCTATGGTTGGACGTGAAAGACCTCCTCTACCACCTCAAGCCGCAAGAGATGAAGGCAACCGTCCTCGCCGCCGAAATTTGGAAGATGAAGAGAACATGTATGGCAAACTCAAGTTCAACATGCCCAAGTTCAAAGGGGAAGACGACGCCGAGGCCTACCTCTCATGGGCACTCAAGGTGGACAAGATCTTCCGCATCCACAACTACTCCGGTGCCAAGAAAGTGGCCATGGCATCGCTTGAGTTTGAAGACTACGCCAACACTTGGTGGGAGCAAGTCCTCACTCTAAGAGAAGAAAAGGGTGAACCTCCAATTGACACTTGGGAAGAGATGAAGGAAGAGATGCAAGCTCGCTTTGTCCCAACACACTACATGACCGACCTCTTCAACAAACTCCAAAAATTAAAGCAAGGCGCCAAGACCGTTGAGGAGTTCTTCAAGGAGATGGAGTTAACGATGATGCGAGCCAACATCCAAGAGTCCGAGAAACAAACCATCGCTAGATTCTTCAATGGACTCAATCACCCCATCAAGAGAATTGTGGAGTTCCAACCTTATTCCAACATGGTTGAGTTGGTTCACCAAGCCTCCAAGGCCGAGCGGCAAGTGAATGAGGACATCAAGTACTCCAAGTCCAAGTCATACTTCACCTCCAAGTTCGCTACAACACCTCCTTCAACAAGTGTCAAACCCACCGTGTCCTCTACAACATCCAAGCAACCGACTATCCAAAGTCGCATGAAGCAAACGGTGTCCTCCACCGCCTCCTCAAAGGCCTCTACGGGACCCTCCAATGTCACTTGTTTCAAATGTGGCACTCAAGGCCACAAATCCTTTGAGTGCAAGAATACCAAGGTTATGATCACCATGGAGAATGGCGACATCGAGACACTAAGTGAAGATGAGTATGAAGCTATGGTACAAGCCGCCGTCGCAAATGAAGAAGCTTATGATGAAGATAGTGGAGAAGACCCTCTCTTGTGTGTGCATGACCCCAACCCTTCACTTGTGGTCACAAGAGTGCTAACTACTCAACCTCAAGCTATGGAAGACCAACGTTGCAACATCTTCCAAACCCGTGCCGAAATTGGTGGCAAGTCAATCAAGGTCATCATCGACGGGGGAAGTTGTCACAACCTAGCAAGCACCGAGTTGTGTGAGAAGCTCAACCTCACGCTTCGCAAACATCCTCACCCTTACCATATCCAATGGTTGAGCGACAAGGGCAATGTCAAGATACAACATACCGTCACCGTCAACTTCAAGATCGGCCCCTATGAAGATACCATTGAGTGTGATGTGGTGCCCATGACGGTGTGCCACATGTTGCTCGGCCGCCCATGGCAATTTGACAAGAAGGCTATACATGACGAACACACCAATGCGTACACCTTCAAGGTCAAGGATAAGAAGTTCGAGCTTCGCCCAATGACTCCTAGCCAAATCATCGCCGACAATGCGAAGGCTTTAGCGAGGGCACAACAACACACCAACCATAGTGAGTTGAGAGGAGAGGGAGTGACCCACCAAAAGGAAAGTGAGCGCCACAAGCCCTATATGAGTGAGAGAAAGAGCGTCCTCCTAGCCACCAAAAGCGAGTGGAGAGAAGTGCAAGAAAACCCATCCACCACATTGCACTTTGTGCTGATTTGCAAGGGCCCGTCATCGGAGACTAACGACTTAACCAACATTCCTTCGTCTTTGTTGTCTCTTTTGAAGGAATTCCAAGACGTCTTCCCCGACGAGCTACCTCATGGACTTCCACCGCTTCGGGGCATCGAGCACCGCATCGACCTCATACCCGGCGCTCCCCTTCCAAACCGTGCCGCCTACCGCACCAACCCCGAAGAAACAAAGGAGATTCAACGCCAAATACAAGATCTCCTCGCTAAAGGGTACGTGCGAGAAAGCCTTAGCCCTTGTGCCGTTCCCGTGATTCTTGTGCCTAAACCGGATGAGACGCAACGAATGTGTATGGATTGCCGCCCCATCAATGCCATTACCGTTCGTTACCGCCATCCCATCCCGCGTTTAGATGACATGCTTGATGAATTGAGCGGTGCCACTATTTTCTCTAAAGTCGATTTGCGTAGTGGTTACCATCAAATCCGCATGGCAATTGGTGATGAATGGAAGACGGCATTCAAGACCAAACTTGGTCTCTATGAATGGCTTGTCATGCCATTTGGTCTTTCAAATGCTCCGTCAACTTTCATGCGCCTCATGAATCACATCTTGCGTCCTCTCATTGGCAAGAGTGTGGTTGTCTATTTCGATGATATTCTCATTTATAGCCAAAATCTCGAGGACCATGTGCAACATGTGAGAGAAGTCTTGATGTAGCCCCGCCTATCGTCGACACTACACCATGGCCAAGGAGTCCCCCAAGTGGACCAACAAGCGCAACCCCGACTATCATCGACGCTACACCATGGCCAAGGAGTCCCCCAAGTGAACCAACAACACAAACCCCCGCCATATATGTCAAGGTGAACTCCTTCCTCTCGACACTCGACCTCGTCAATACCTTGGATGGAATGCTACCTCATGACGGCGTGTTACATGTCATTAGGTACAAGAGTCATCGAGGAACCGGAGGGAAGGAACTCCCATGGTGCAAGGAAGAGGAGAAGAAGAAGGAAAGAAGAGAAGAAGGAAGAGGAAGAAGAGGAGGGAGGAAGAGGCCCAGCCTGGCCGGTCCAGGACCCGGTCAGACCGGACCCACAACCGGGCCGTCCGGTCCCAGTGCCCGGTCAACCGGGCGCCCAACGGGCGCAGCTCCCTCGTACCGGGCGAAGACCGGAAACCTCGCAGTTTCCCGGTTTCCGACCGGTCGACCGGACCCCTGACCGGACAGCCCGGTCACAGGCCCGGTCAGACCGGACCCTTGACCGGACAGCCCGGTCACAGGCCCGGTCAGACCGGACCCCAAACCGGATCTGACGGGAATGACCCACCAAACTGCCTTAACTTATCCATTCGCGTACCTGTTCGCCCTTGCTGGCCTTGTATGCCTATATATAGACCCAAGGCACCCCCTTACCTCTTTAGACATGATTTAGGCTTAGATGTGGATTTGAGCTTTGTCTCCCTAGGGTTTCATCCCCTTTGTATCAAGGCTACCCTTGTTGGATGATTGGATTTGTGAGTGTGAGATTCTAGTGCTACCCACTCTCTCTCCCACTCCTAGATTCATCTCCCTCACCGATCTCTCACTCCGGGATTCTACCGCGCGTCTCTCCCGGGTTGATTCTATTGGCGTGGTCCATCGAGCCACGGGGGTAAGTATCGATTGTATCGGGTTGGTGTGCGTGCGTGAGTTCTTCGTGTTCATCGTGTTCTTCGCGCTCTCCCTCTCTCCCTCCTTGGATTTCGGGTCAACCGCAAGATCGGGCCACAAACGGGGTCTTAGACCTCATCATATGGTATCAGCAGCCTTTGGTTTCCGCGGATTTGACCCCCCACCCATCCAATTTCGTCTCTAAAAATTTTCCCCAAAAATCCCCAAAAAATAGCCCTAATTTGCCTCTTGACCGATCTGCGATTTGGTTGCGTTTTGAGTGGTTTTGGTCCATGGATTTGGTGTTGGAGTGCTTGATCTACCATCTCCCCAACTTTTAGCCCCCAATTCCATCATTTCCCTTCGTTTTGGTCGATTTGGCTTGATTTCGCTCAAGAACAGGAGAGAGAAAATCTGTGCCCCGCGAAATCCGGTCGACCGGGCTCCAACCGGGCCAGTGACCGGACAGCCTGGCACCAGGGCCGGTCAACCGGGCGCCAGACCGGGCGCCTGACCGGGCGCCAACCGGGCGCCAACCGGGCGCCAACCGGGCCAGAACCCGGTCAACCGGGCTGTAGACCGGGCAGGCCGGTCCAGGGCCTGGTCAACCGGGCGGAAACCGGACGCCACCTCCACCGCCACCTCCGCCAACCACCGCCACCCTCTCCGCCGCCGGCAAGCACCGCCACCCTCCCCAAACCACCGGGAAACATCACCGCGGCTCCATAACCTCCGCCGCAACCGCAAGGGCGTCGACACCACCCACCACCGGCTTACCACCGACACCGCCGCCAAGCTACTTTGACCGTTTTCTTCCGCTAACTTGTGTTTGCTTGTTC
Source organism: Lolium rigidum (assembly GCF_022539505.1). NCBI lineage: Eukaryota > Viridiplantae > Streptophyta > Magnoliopsida > Poales > Poaceae > Lolium > Lolium rigidum. The sequence goes on along the minus strand of NW_025899998.1, from coordinate 41,420 downwards.
CGGTTTGAGTGCCTTGTTTGTGAAACTAACACGCAGCTCCGACGCAAGCGACGACATCCGAGGCACCCCGGACTTGCAACCGTACTCTTGACATCACCACCTTCATCGCAAGTTGTGTGTTCCGACACCGCCTAACATCTAGGTATAACTTGCACCCCACCTTGTAACCCCTCTTCTTTTGCGATCTATCCTATCGAGCATTGCTTATTGAGTGTTGCGAGACATTGCACGTGGCCCCGATTGTGAGGTGTGTGTGTAGTGTGGAGTCAAGCTTCTAAGCAAAACTCGTGTGGCAAGATAGCAAGAGCGAGCTAACGCTAACATAGAGCGTGAAAAAGAAAGAAAAGCACAAAAAGAGTGCAAGTGCCATCATACATACAAAAGTGTACAAAGTGCCACCATAGATACAAAAGAGTGCAAGTGCCACCAAATACAAAAGAGTGTCATAAGCTTTTAAGCAAAAGAGAGATAAGAGAAGAGAGGCCACGTGTGAATCTTGTTGTCTCTTCCTTGCAACCGAAGCTTTGATCTCTTCTTGTGTTAGTGTGACACCGAGCACCCTTGCTTAAGGGCTTCTTACACTTTTCCGCTCATTCCTTGGTCGCACTAACCCCGTTCATCTCGTGTGTGCGTTCCACATCTTTTCCGTGTTTATAGTGATCATCGCTTTGACATTTGAATTTTTGGATTTCCACCACTCTTGACAATACACTTGATCTTGGATTTGTCTTTTGGCTTTCCACAACACCCGCCTAACACCATATTTGCTAGCTTTTGCGTGTGGTTTTGCGTGTGTTCCCGATACACTTGATCTTACTTTTGACTTGGTGGATGGCCTCAATACTATCTTACCTTGGTAAGAGTGCGAGGTAGTCTCCTTCCACTAACATACACCATATAGATACCATCGTGCTAACATGGATAGCGAAGATGAAGATACGGAGGAGTACACGGAGCACTTCGAGGAGGATTCCTCTTCAAGCACCGTGGATGTGGAGGAACATGTGGAGCTCTACTCCGACTATGGCTCCCCAAGCATCACCGACATCTCCGACATCGAGGAGCTCGACAACGACCATGGCTCCCCAAGCATCATCGACATGGACGACATGGTGGAGCACCACTTTGAGGACGACTTCGACGAGCTCTACATCGACAATGGCTCATCAAGCATGGACGACATGGTGGAGCAACGCCACGCCTACGACATCGACACCATGGCGGAACCTCACCTAGTCACCTACTTGGCCAATGGAGCTACATATGAAGATAGAGGACCTCAACGATGGCAACATCATATGGATCATCAAGAGCGTCCCCAACATGATCGCCATCGACACACTTCTTCGAGCTCCACGAGGCGCCACCATGAGAGTGCTTATGCACATGATCATCTACGGCGAGTTCATCATATAGGGCATCAAGAGCGTCCTCATCATGATCGTCATCGACACTCGTCTACGAGCTCCACAAGGCGCCACCATGAGAGTGCTTATGCACATGATCATCTACGGCGAGTTCATCATATGGAGCATCAAGAGCGTCCTCATCATGAGCGTCATCGACACTCTTCTCCAAGCTCCACAAGGCGCCGCAAGCAACATGCCAAGTCGCATGAGCCATCATCTCGGCATGGCAAGGACCGTCATCGACTCACACCATCTCATGATAGTCGTCGACCACTACCACCTCATGGTCTACATCGACATACGTCACCACATGAGCTTCGCCGCCACAAGCCACTTCATGATCGTCATCGACCAACATCTTCCACGAGTCTTCGACGACACCACTCAAGCCATGGTGATGATGCACGACGACGAGAGCCTCGACATGAAGGCGACAAACACCATGATAGGGTGCCTACCACTCCAAGGATGGCAAGTGCACATCGAGCATACCTTCCTCATAAGGCGACTTCCACCTCTTGTGCCACCACCACAATGGCCTCTACCTCGTCACGTGCCTATGGACTCCGATGCTACAAGTGCAAGCAACAAGGCCACCCTCCACGGGAATGTCCCAATCTCCTATGTGAGGTGTGCAAGGCCAAGGGTCATGTGGCATGGCAATGCACAACGCCAAGCGCCAAGAAGCTCTACTTCGACAAGCTACAAGAACAAGCCACCAAGAAGCCTTTAGCGCCCACACTTCAAGATGAAGATCGCCAAGGTGAACTCAAGGGCGAAGTTGAGCCGAGCCTAGCTCTCATCAACACCATGGCGCCACCGCTTGAGGATAACTTGGGAGGCGATGGAGTTGAGCATGGTGAGCATGGGATTCTCCCTTCACCTACGGAGGCGCATGGAGTTGAGATGGTTGAGCATGGGATTTTCCCTTCAACCAAGGAGGCGCATGGAGATGAGTTGGTACCAATCCCATGTGAGAATGAGAGCCACTTAGCCCACTTGAGTGAGAATGATAGTGAGTTGAGTGACTTCCACCCCATATGTGAGTTTGAGTGCTTCCGTTTGGAGGACATGAGTGATACACAAAGTGAGTTGAGAGAGGTAGATGATAGGTCCATGGAGGACATCGCTTTTGCTAACACATTAACCTCTCCCTCGTTTGTGTCTTCTTATGTTGCACTAGGTTCCACGGAGGATGAGTTCCCGCTCATGGAGACGATGTACATGGTGCATGAAGATGATGACATCTCACCATGCTTGCTCCAAGATGGACATGTCGACCACATGGATCCTCCTACTTCCACAACACCTACCTCAAATGAGTCGGCCTACAAAGGTAACAACATAGGTGTTGATGATACCATGATCCCACTAGTGGACATGATGACTTATGAGTGCATGCATGATCTTGATGATACATTTGCTACGTCACATGCTACTTTCATTTTCCCATGCGATACTTTGCTTGATAAAATTGTTGATCATGTGGAAGTGAATGCTTGTGATACCATGACCATGCCATGCTATGAGAGCTTCCAATTTTCCACCATTGCTTGCAATATGTCGACCACTTGCTCTTTACCATGTATTGCTTGCAATGATAATGACAAGGATGACATTAGCTTCCGCATGCTTTGTCCAAAATGCTTACACCATTCCATGATCCTTGCATCCAAGATTATGAACAATTGCTCTTTCTTATGCTTGGTATGCAAGAATGCTTATTTCATTGTTCACGAGATGGCCCCCATAGCCTTCTCACTTTTTGATGATCATGAGTTACCACATGCCATGAATGCACCGTCTTGCCATATGCACCATCGCCATGCATTTCATACTATCTTGCTTGACACTAATGGTGATGTGCACAAGTCTTGGAACATCATGATGGATGATGTGTTCCTCTACCATGCACATACGCTCTTTGTTTTGCTCATTCCATGTGTAGGTACCCGAACATCAACTTCCACCGCTACGGAGCATGAGCTCACGAAACGCGCAATTGAGAGCTACCCCAACAAGGACCTAACCCGCGGGAATCACACCAAAGGGTATGTTCCCACAAGCCTTCGCCCTCATGTGTTTCCGACTTGCCTTGTCGAGTTTCCGGTTTGGTCCAACTCCTCGTCACCCCTTTTGCCTCTTATGCAACATATCTTGAAACATCTTGTTGGCACAATGATTGTTGTATGCCTTGATGTTATCATCATACACTCCGAGAATCTCAAGGACCATGTCATACATGTGAGAGACACCTTATGCATCTTGTGCCACATGTCACACAAAAAGTTGCTCTTCTTTGGATTTCTCATTTCATCTTTGGCAATTGCAATGGATTCTTTCACACTTGAGGACACTCATACTCGGCTCAAGCCAACCACACTCTCCCAAGTTCGAAGTCTCCACCGCTTTACCATTGCACATAACAATTTTGCCCCAAATTTTGCCGCCGACACTTGCCTTTTGTTTGTTCCACTTGTTTGGGACAATGCTACACCACACATTTTTGACACCTTACAACTCTTACATGCACAAATTTTTGCCCTACCACATTCTGGATACATCGACACTCTTTTGGTTCCCATTCTTGCCAAATGCCTCTTGGAGAAACGACTTGATGCTCCGTGTTTTATTGAGAGCCTTTTGTTCGCCGATCACAAATTTGGCATGCACAAGCTTTCCTTTCGCAAGTTGTTTTTCCCCAAGCTCTTCTTCGACCGCGACTTTATCCCTCTACCACAACATGGAACAAGCGTCATGGACTACACCGTCGGTGAGGAGGAACAAGAGTCGAGGACGACTCTTCCCCAAGGGGGGGGAGATGATGTAGCCCCGCCTATCGTCGACACTACACCATGGCCAAGGAGTCCCCCAAGTGGACCAACAAGCGCAACCCCGACTATCATCGACGCTACACCATGGCCAAGGAGTCCCCCAAGTGAACCAACAACACAAACCCCCGCCATATATGTCAAGGTGAACTCCTTCCTCTCGACACTCGACCTCGTCAATACCTTGGATGGAATGCTACCTCATGACGGCGTGTTACATGTCATTAGGTACAAGAGTCATCGAGGAACCGGAGGGAAGGAACTCCCATGGTGCAAGGAAGAGGAGAAGAAGAAGGAAAGAAGAGAAGAAGGAAGAGGAAGAAGAGGAGGGAGGAAGAGGCCCAGCCTGGCCGGTCCAGGACCCGGTCAGACCGGACCCACAACCGGGCCGTCCGGTCCCGAGCCCGGTCAACCGGGCGCCCAACCGGCGCAGCTCCCTCGTACCGGGCGAAGACCGGAAACCTCGCAGTTCCCGGTTTCCGACCGGTCGACCGGACCTCGACCGGACAGCCGGTCACGGGCCCGGTCGGACCGGACCCTTGACCGGACAGCCCGGTCACGGGCCCGGTCGGACCGGACCCCAAACCGGATCCGACGGGAATGACCCACCAAACTGCCTTAACTTATCCATTCGCGTACTGTTCGCCCTTGCTGGCCTTGTATGCCTATATATAGACCCAAGGCACCCCCTTACCTCTTTAGACATGATTTAGGCTTAGATGTGGATTTGAGCTTTGTCTCCCTAGGGTTTCATCCCCTTTGTATCAAGGCTACCCTTGTTGGATGATTGGATTTGTGAGTGTGAGATTCTAGTGCTACCCACTCTCTCTCCCACTCCTAGATTCATCTCCCTCACCGATCTCTCACTCCGGGATTCTACCGCGCGTCTCTCCCGGGTTGATTCTATTGGCGTGGTCCATCGAGCCACGGGGGTAAGTATCGATTGTATCGGGTTGGTGTGCGTGCGTGAGTTCTTCGTGTTCATCGTGTTCTTCGCGCTCTCCCTCTCTCCCTCCTTGGATTTCGGGTCAACCGCAAGATCGGGCCACAAACGGGGTCTTAGACCTCATCAAGTCTTATGCATCTTGCGTCATGAGAAGCTTTATGCCAATCTTCCCAAATGCACTTTTGCCCAAAACAAATTGGTTTTCCTTGGTTTTGTGGTTTCCGCCAATGGCATTGAAGTTGATTCTTCGAAGGTTGAGGCCATCCACAATTGGCCTACCCCTACAAATGTTGCTCAAGTCCGAAGTTTTCATGGACTCGCCGGTTTCTATCGCCGCTTTGTGAAAGATTTTAGCACCATTGCTTGCCCTTTGAACGAGCTTACCAAAAAGTATGTTCCGTTTGTGATGCGGGGTGGCCTTCGGACACCTCCACCTCAAGACCGTCAAGTGCAGCCCCGCCTATCGTCGACGCTACACCATGGCCAAGGAGTCCCACAAGTGGACCAACAACACAAACCCCCGCTATATATGTCAAGGTGAACCCTTTCCTCTCTATGGTCGACCTCAACACCAACGTGAATGGTATGCTACCTCATGCCTATCATCATTGTGTCTATAGGTGCCGACATCGACAAGGACCAAGAGAGAAGGAACTCCCATGGTGCAAGGAAGAGGAGAAGAAGAAGGAAAGAAGAGAAGAAGGAAGAGGAAGAAGAGGCGGGAGGAAGAGGCCCAGCCTGGCCGGTCCAGGACCCGGTCAGACCGGACCCACAACCGGGCCGTCCGGTCCCAGGCCCGGTCAACCGGGCGCCCAACCGGCGCAGCTCCCTCGTACGGGCGAAGACCGGAAACCTCGCAGTTTCCCGGTTTCCGACCGGTCGACCGGACCCCTGACCGGACAGCCCGGTCACAGGCCCGGTCAGACCGGACCCTTGACCGGACAGCCCGGTCACATGCCCGGTCAGACCGGACCCCAAACCGGATCTGACGGGAATGACCCACCAAACTGCCTTAACTTATCCATTCGCGTACCTGTTCGCCCTTGCTGGCCTTGTATGCCTATATATAGACCCAAGGCACCCCCTTACCTCTTTAGACAAGATTTAGGCTTAGACATGGATTTGAGCTTTGTCTCCCTAGGGTTTCATCCCCTTTGTATCAAGGCTACCCTTGTTGGATGATTGGATTTGTGAGTGTGAGATTCTAGTGCTACCCACTCTCTCTCCCACTCCTAGATTCATCTCCCTCACCGATCTCTCACTCCGGGATTCTACCGCGCGTCTCTCCCGGGTTGATTCTATTGGCGTGGTCCATCGAGCCACGGGGGTAAGTATCGATTGTATCGGGTTGGTGTGCGTGCGTGAGTTCTTCGTGTTCTTCGTGTTCATCGTGTTCTTCGCGCTCTCCCTCTCTCCCTCCTTGGATTTCGGGTCAACCGCAAGATCGGGCCACACACGGGGTCTTAGACCTCATCATATGGTATCAGCAGCCTTTGGTTTCCGCGGATTTGACCCCCCACCCATCCAATTTCGTCTCTAAAAATTTTCCCCAAAAATCCCCAAAAATAGCCCTAATTTGCCTCTTGACCGATCTGCGATTTGGTTGCGTTTTGAGTGGTTTTGGTCCATGGATTTGGTGTTGGAGTGCTTGATCTACTATCTCCCCAACTTTTAGCCCCCAATTCCATCATTTCCCTTCGTTTTGGTCGATTTGGCTTGATTTCGCTCAAGAACAGGAGAGAGAAAATCTGTGCCCCGCGAAATCCGGTCGACCGGGCTCCAACCGGGCCAGTGACCGGACAGCCTGGCACCAGGGCCGGTCAACCGGGCGCCAGACCGGGCGCCAACCGGGCGCCAACCGGGCGCCAACCGGGCCAGAACCCGGTCAACCGGGCTGTAGACCGGGCAGGCCGGTCCAGGGCCTGGTCAACCGGGCGGAAACCGGACGCCACCTCCACCGCCACCTCCGCCAACCACCGCCACCCTCTCCGCCGCCGGCAAGCACCGCCACCCTCCCCAAACCACCGGGAAACATCACCGCGGCTCCATAACCTCCGCCGCAACCGCAAGGGCGTCGACACCACCCACCACCGGCTTACCACCGCCACCGCCGCCAAGCTACTTTGACCGTTTTCTTCCGCTAACTTGTGTTTGCTTGTTCCGGTTTGAGTGCCTTGTTTGTGAAACTAACACGCAGCTCCGAAGCAAGCGACGACATCCGAGGCACCCCGGACTTGCAACCGTACTCTTGACATCACCACCTTCATCGCAAGTTGTGTGTTCCGACACCGCCTAACATCTAGGTATAACTTGCACCCCACCTTGTAACCCCTCTTCTTTTGCGATCTATCCTATCGAGCATTGCTTATTGAGTGTTGCGAGACATTGCACGTGGCCCCGATTGTGAGGTGTGTGTGTAGTGTGGAGTCAAGCTTCTAAGCAAAACTCGTGTGGCAAGATAGCAAGAGCGAGCTAACGCTAACATAGGGCGAGAAAAAGCCGCCAAAGCACCAAAAGAGTGCAAGTGCCATCATACATACAAAAGTGTACAAAGTGCCACCATAGATACAAAAGAGTGCAAGTGCCACCATATACAAAAGAGTGTCATAAGCTTTTAAGCAAAAGAGAGATAAGAGAAGAGAGGCCACGTGTGAATCTTGTTGTCTCTTCCTTGCAACCGAAGCTTTGATCTCTTCTTGTGTTAGTGTGACACCGAGCACCCTTGCTTAAGGGCTTCATACACTTTTCCGCTCATTCCTTGGTCGCACTAACCCCGTTCATCTCGTGTGTGTGTTCCACATCTTTTCCGTGTTTATAGTGATCATCGCTTTAACATTTGATTTTTGGATTTCCACCACTCTTGACAATACACTTGATTTCGGATTTCGTCTTTTGGCTTTCCACCACACTCACCTACCACCATATTTGCTAGCTTTTGCGTGTGTCTTTGTGTGAGTGCCCGATACAATTGTTCTAACTCTCGGTTTGTTGGATCACCCCAATCTTGTCATACCACGGTAAGATTGCGAGGTAGTCTCCTTCCACTAACATACACCATATAGATACCATCGTGCTAACATGGATAGCGAAGATGAAGATACGGAGGAGTACATGGAGCACTTCGAGGAGGATACCTCCTCAAGCACCGCGGATGTGGAGGAACATGTGGAGCTCTACTCCGACTATGGCTCCCCAAGCATCACCGACATCTCCGACATCGAGGAGCTCGACAACGACCATGGCTCCCCAAGCATCACCGACATCTCCGACATCGAGGAGCTCTACATCGACAATGGCTCATCAAGCATGGATGACATGGTGGAGCACCACTTTGAGGACGACTTCGACGAGCTCTACATCGACAATGGCTCATCAAGCATGGACGACATGGTGGAGCAACGCCACGCCTACGACATCGACACCATGGCGGAGCCTCACCTAGTCACCTACTTGGCCAATGGAGCTACATATGAAGATAGAGGACCTCAACGATGGCACCATCATATGGATCATCAAGAGCGTCCCCAACATGATCGCCATCGACACACTTCTTCGAGCTCCACGAGGCGCCACCATGAGAGTGCTTATGCACATGATCATCTACGGCGAGTTCATCATATGGAGCATCAAGAGCGTCCTCATCATGATCGTCATCGACACTCGTCTACGAGCTCCACAAGGCGCCACCATGAGAGTGCTTATGCACAAGATCGTCGACTTCAAGTACACCATATGGAGCATCAAGAGCGTCCCCATCATGAGCGTCATCGACACTCTTCTCCAAGCTCCACAAGGCGCCGCAAGCAACATGCCAAGTCGCATGAGCCATCATCTCGGCATGGCAAGGACCGTCATCGACTCACACCATCTCATGATAGTCGTCGACCACTACCACCTCATGGTCTACATCGACATACGTCACCACATGAGCCTCGCCGCCACAAGCCACTTCATGATCGCCATCGACCAACACCTTCCACGGATCTTCGACGACACTCACTCAAGCCATGGTGATGATGCACGAAGACGAGAGCCTCGACATGAAGGCGACAAACACCATGATAGGGTGCCTACCACTCCAAGGATGGCAAGTGCACATCGAGCATACCTTCCTCATAAGGCGACTTCCACCTCTTGTGCCACCACCACAATGGCCTCTACCTCGTCACGTGCCTATGGACTCCGATGCTACAAGTGCAAGCAACAAGGCCACCCTCCACGGGAATGTCCCAATCTCCTATGTGAGGTGTGCAAGGCCAAGGGTCACGTGGCATGGCAATGCACAACGCCAAGTGCCAAGACGCTCTACTTCGACAAGCTACAAGCACAAGTCCCCAAGATGCCTATTGCGCCAACACTTCAAGATGAAGATCGCCAAGGCCAACGCAAGGAGCGATGTGGATCCGAGCCTAGCTCTCATCAACACCATGGCGCCACCGCTTGAGGATGACTTGGGAGGCGATGGAGTTGAGCATGGTGAGCATGGGATTCTCCCTTCACCTACGGAGGCGCATGGAGTTGAGATGGTTGAGCATGGGATTTTCCCTTCAACCAAGGAGGCGCATGGAGATGAGATAGTCGAGCCTACTCCTATATGCTTGATTGATGAGTTGGTACCAATCCCATGTGAGAATGAGAGCCACTTAGCCCACTTGAGTGAGAGTGATAGTGAGTTGAGTGACTTCCACCCCATATGTGAGTTTGAGTGCTTCCATTTGGAGGACATGAGTGATACACAAAGTGAGTTGAGAGAGGTAGATGATAGGTCCATGGAGGACATCGCTTTTGCTAACACATTAACCTCTCCCTCGTTTGTGTCTTCTTATGTTGCACTAGGTTCCACGGAGGATGAGTTCCCGCTCATGGAGACGATGTACATGGTGCATGAAGATGATGATATCTCACCATGCTTGCTCCAAGATGGACATGTCGACCACATGGATCCTCCTACTTCCACAACACCTACTTCAAATGAGTCGGCCTACAAAGGTAACAACATAGGTGTTGATGATGCCATGATCCCACTAGTGGACATGATGACTTATGAGTGCATGCATGATCTTGATGATACATTTGCTACGTCACATGCTACTTTCATTTTCCCATGCGATACTTTGCTTGATAACATTGTTGATCATGTGGAAGTGAATGCTTGTGATACCATGACCATGCCATGCTATGAGAGTTTCACTTTTTCCCCGCTTGCTTGCCATAATGATCATGCTTGTGTTGTGACACCCTTGATGAACACTAGCTCTTTCCATAGGGTTGTCGACAACGATGATAACATGTTCCGCATGCTTTGCCCCAAATGTTTACACCATTCCATGATCCTTGCATCCAAGATTGTGAACAATTGCTCTTTCTTATGCTTGGTATGCAAAAATGCTTATTTCATTGTCCATGAGATGGCCCCCATAGCCTTCTCTATTTTTGATGATCATGAGTTACCACATGCCATGAATACACCTTCTTGCCATATGCACCATCGCCATGCATTTCATACTATCTTGATTGACACTAATGGTGATGTGCACAAGTCATGGAACATCATGATGGATGATGTGTTCCTCTACCATGCACACACGCTCTTTGTTCTCTCTATTGTGTGTATAGGTACCCGCACGACAACTTCCACCGCTACGGAGCATGAGCTCACGAAACGCGCAATTGAGAGCTACCCCATCAAGGATCCAACCCATGGGAATCACACCAAAGAGTATGTTCCCACAAGCCTTCGCCCACATGTATTTCCGGTTTGCCTTGTCGAGTTTCCGGTTTGGTCCAATTCCTCGTCATCTCTTTTGCCTCTTATGCAACATATCTTGACACATCTTGTTGGCACAATGGTTGTTGTATGTATTGATGTTATCATCATACACTCCGAGAATCTCAAGGACCATGTCATACATGTGAGAGACACCTTATGCATCTTGTGCCACATGTCACTCATAAAGTTGCTCTTCTTTGGATTTCTCATTTCATCTTTGGCATTTGCAATGGATTCTTTCACACTTGCGGACACTCATACTCGGCTTAAGCCAACCATACTCTCCCAAGTTCGAAGTCTCCATCGCTTTGCCATTGCACATAACAATTTTGCCCCAAATTTTGCCGCCGACACTTGCCTTTTGTTTGTTCCATTTGCTTGGGACAAGGCTACACCACACATTTTTGACACCATACAACTCTTACATGCACAAATTTTTGCCCTTCCACATGTTGGATACACCCACACTATTTTGGTTCCCATTTTTGCCAAATGCCTCTTGGAGCTTTCCCTTCGCAAGTGGTTTTTCTCCAAGTTCTTCTTCGACCGCGACTACCCAACTCTACATGGGACAACCGTCATGGACTACCTCTTCGATGAGGAGGAACAAGAGTCGAGGACGACTCTTCCCCAAGGGGGAGATGATGCGGGGTGGCCTTCGGACACCTCCACCTCAAGACCGTCAAGTGCAGCCCCGCCTATCGTCGACGCTACACCATGGCCAAGGAGTCCCACAAGTGGACCAACAACACAAACCCCCGCTATATATGTCAAGGTGAACCCTTTCCTCTCTATGGTCGACCTCAACACCAACGTGAATGGTATGCTACCTCATGCCTATCATCATTGTGTCTATAGGTGCCGACATCGACAAGGACCAAGAGAGAAGGAACTCCCATGGTGCAAGGAAGAGGAGAAGAAGAAGGAAAGAAGAGAAGAAGGAAGAGGAAGAAGAGGCGGGAGGAAGAGGCCCAGCCTGGCCGGTCCAGGACCCGGTCAGACCGGACCCACAACCGGGCCGTCCGGTCCATGGCCCGGTCAACCGGGCGCCCAACCGGGCGAAGCTCCCTCGTACCGGGCGAAGGCCGGAAACCTCGCAGTTTCCCGGTTTCCGACCGGTCGACCGGACAGCCCCGTCACAGGCCCGGTCAGACTGGACCCATGACCGGACAGCCCGGTCACAGGCCCGGTCAGACCGGACCCCAAACCGGATCCGACGGGAATGACCCACCAAACTGCCTTAACTTATCCATTCGCGTACCTGTTCGCCCTTGCTGGCCTTGTATGCCTATATATAGACCCAAGGCACCCCCCTTACCTCTTTAGACAAGATTTAGGCTTAGACATGGATTTGAGCTTTGTCTCCCTAGGGTTTCATCCCCTTTGTATCAAGGCTACCCTTGTTGGATGATTGGATTTGTGAGTGTGAGATTCTAGTGCTACCCACTCTCTCTCCCACTCCTAGATTCATCTCCCTCACCGATCTCTCACTCCGGGATTCTACCGCGCGTCTCTCCCGGGTTGATTCTATTGGCGTGGTCCATCGAGCCACGGGGGTAAGTATCGATTGTATCGGGTTGGTGTGCGTGCGTGAGTTCTTCGTGTTCTTCGTGTTCATCGTGTTCTTCGCGCTCTCCCTCTCTCCCTCCTTGGATTTCGGGTCAACCGCAAGATCGGGCCACACACGGGGTCTTAGACCTCATCACATTGTTGATGTAGAGCTCGTCGAAGTCGTCCTCAAGGTGGCGCTCCACCATGTCGTCCATGCTTGAGGAGCCATTGTCGATGTAGAGCTCCTCGATGTCGGTCATGTCGGTGATGCTCGTGGAGCCATAGTCGGTGTCGAGCTCCACATGTTCCTCCACATCCGCGGTGCTTGAAGAGGTATCCTCCTCGAAGTGCTCCGTGTAGTCCTCCGTATCTTCTTCGTCGCTATACATGTTAGCACGACAATATCTATATGGTGTATGTTAGTGGAAGAACACTACCCCGCAACCTTACCGTGGTATGACAATATTGGGGTGATCCAACAAAACCGAGAGTTAGAACAATTGTATCGGGTACTCACACAAAAGCACACGCAAAAGCTAGCAAATATGGTGTTAGGTGAGTATGGTGGAAAGCCAAAAGACGCAATCCAAGATCAAGTATGTTGTCAAGAGTGGGTGAAATCCAAAAATTCAAATGTCAAAGCGATGATCACTATAAACACGGAAAAGATGTGGAACGCACACACGAGATGACCGGGGTTAGTGCGACCAAGGAATGAGCGGAAAAGTGTAAGAAGCCCTTAAGCAAGGGTGCTCGGTGTCACACTAACACAAGAAGAGGCAAAGCTTTGGTTGCAAACGGAGAGACAACAAGATTCACACGTAGCCTCTCTTCTCTTCTCTCTTTTGCTTAAAAGCTTGTAACTCTTTTGTATACGGTGGCACTTGCACTCTTTTGTATCTATGGTGGCACTTGTACTCTTTTGTATGTATGGTGCTCCTTGCACTCTTTTTGTGTTCTTGCGGCTTTTTCTCGCACTATGTTAGCGTTAGCTCGCTTTTGCTATCTTGCCACACGAGTGTTTGCTTAGAAGCTTTACTCCACACTACACACACACCTCACAATCGGGGCCACGTGCAATGTCTCGCAACACTCGAAAAGCAATGCTCGATAGGATAGATCGCAAAAGAAGAGGGGTTACAAGGGGAATGCAAGTTATACCTAAGATGTTAGGCGGTGATGAACACACAACTTGCGATGATGGCGGTGATGTCAAGAGTACGGTTGCAAGCCCGGGGTGCCGAGGATGTCGTCGCTTGCTTCGTAGCTGCGGATTAGTTGTACAAACAAGGCACTCAAACCGGAACAAGCAAACACAAGTTAGCGGAAGAAATGGGTCAAAGTAGCTTGGCGGCGGTGGCGGTGGTAAGCCGGTGGTGGGTGGTGTCGATGCCCTTGCGGTTGCGGCGGAGGTTATGGGGCCGCGGTGATGTTTCCCGGTGGTTTGGGGAGGGTGGCGGTGCTTGCCGGCGGCGGAGAGGGTGGCGGTGGTTGGCGGAGGTGGTGGTGGAGGTGGCACCCGGTTGGCGCCCGGTTGACCAGGCCCTGGACCGGCCTGCCCGGTCTACGGCCCGGTTGACCGGGTTCGGCCCGGTTGGCGCCCGGTTGGCGCCCGGTCTGGCGCCCGGTTGACCGGCCCTGGCGCCAGGCTGTCCGGTCACTAGCCCGGTTGGCGCCCGGTCGACCGGATTTCGCGGGGCACAGTTTTTCTCTCTCCTGTTCTTGAGCGAAATCAAGCCAAATCGACCAAAACGAAGGGAAATGATGGAATTTGGGGCTAAAAGTTGGGGAGATAGTAGATCAAGCACTCCAACACCAAATCCATGGACCAAAACCACTCAAAACGCAACCAAATCGCAGATCGGTCAAGAGGCAAATTAGGGCTATTTTTGGGGATTTTTGGGGAAATTTTTTAGAGACGAAATTGGATGGGTGGGGGGTCAAATCCGCGGAAACCAAAGGCTGCTGATACCATATGATGAGGTCTAAGACCCCGTTTGTGGCCCGATCTTGCGGTTGACCCGAAATCCAAAGGGAAAGAGAGGGAGAGCGCGAAGAACACGATGAACTCGAAGAACACGAGGAACTCACGCACGCACACCAACCCGATACAATCGATACTTACCCTCGTGGCTCGATGGACCACGCCAATAGAATCAACCCGGGAGAGACGCGGGGTAGAATCCCGGAGTGAGAGATCGGTGAGGGAGATGAATCAAGGAGTGGGGAGAGAGTGGGTAGCACTAGAATCTCACACTCACAAATCCATACATCCATCAAGGGTTGCCTTGGATACAAAGGGGATGAAACCCTAGGGAGACAAAGCTCAAAGTCATCTCTAAGCCTAAATCTTGTCTAAAGAGGTAAGGGGGTGACCTAGGTGCTTATATAGGCATACAAGGCAGCTTGGGTCGAACAGGTAAGTGGTGGACCGACTCGGGCCGTTCCGGTCGAGTCGAACCCGTGCAATCCGGTTTGGGATCCGGTCAGACCGGTCGTGTGACCGGGTGGTCCGGTCCTGGGTCCGGTCGACCGGGCGCCAACCGGGAACTTGCGAAGTTTCCGGTCGCCTTCCGGTACGAGGCAGGGAATCCGGTTGGGCGCCCGGTTGACCGGGCTTGGGACCGGATGACCCGGTTGTGGGTCCGGTCTGACCGGGTCCTGGACCGGCCAGGCTGGGCCTCTTCCTCCCGCCTCTTCTTCCTCTTCCTTCTTCTCTTCTTTCCTTCTTCTTCTCCTCTCTTCCTTGCACCATGGGAGTTCCTTCTCTCTTGGTCCTTGTCGATGTCGGCACCTATAGACACAATGATGATAGGCATGAGGTAGCATACCATTCAAGTTGGTGTTGAGGTCGACCATAGAGAGGAAAGAGTTCACCTTGACATATATGGCGGGGGTTTGTGTTGTTGGTCCACTTGGGGGACTCCTTGGCCATGATGTAGCGTCGACGATAGGCGGGGCTACATTTGTTGGTCTTGAGGCGTAGGTGTCCAAAGGCCACCCCGCATCAGCAAGGCTCAAACATCAAGCAACGACTATGGGTAAGGAATGATACATATATGATTATTATGGTAAACAAGTGGAATAGGACACGTGACTCGATAAAGAAGCGCAACATAAGGATAGCAATGCGAGGGAGAGAGTAAAATAGGTGAAGAGAGAGGGCTCGCCTGTGAAAAGCTGCAGAAGAACTTGTCGTATCTCACATCAACACTTCGTGATCCTATCCGGGAAGAAGCAGATGCTGGAACAAACAACGCATGCAAGTCTTACTACTACGGTTAAAGAAGATCCAGCATGATCATGATATGATATGCATGGCATGGCAGATATGATGCGATGCACTTATCCAATTAAGCGGAGTCGGAACCCCGGACAAACAAATTATTAGGTTCGAGTTGCATTTCCTACCGACAAGTTAAGTGTTGATTAGCATGGCAACACAAGGCAAGGGTGCGCTACTTCAATTTTAAGCGGAGCGGGGAAAACCTAGTCGGTGTTCCGAAATACTCCGCATATATGTTAGTTTGAACATGCACAACTATCAACGCGCGACATGATGCGACATGCAAACAGATGAATGGATGGCATAATCATGATCCTTGCATTATTCTGATCAAAATGAATATAAAATTTATAGCAATTGGATTTGTAAAAGTGCATATTTGAATCAATTGAAAAACCATCTGAGTTTGAATTGAGCGGGAACAGATGCAAAAAGGTTGAGTTTAATCCGCGTCAAGGGGATTCGAACTCAGGCCACTCGGCTCAAGGAACAGGGATGGTGCCAGTGGGCTGATGATTCTGATTTGCATACAGACAGGACGCATCTAAGGTGAAGTGTACACCACCACGATAACTGAACTTTTGATAGTTGCATCTGAAACTGGACAGCGGCTGGTAGGAACTTTGGATGAAGATGGCGAGAAACTGGGTGATGCTCCAGCGTGGTTCTCAACAGGTTGAGCAATAAGAATGTGCCATGGGTCGAATGGGACCAAAATGGTTGGAAACGATGCACCGTGTCGACGGGGAAGCTCGCCGGAAAACGGGACGACGACACAGAGAAACTGAAAACTGGAAACCATCTGTTTCTGGAGGCGACTTTGGAAGAAGATGGCGTCGTCGTTACTGCTCCGTTTTGGGTGATTCAAGATCCAGTAGAAAGAGGATGTTGTCGTGCTTGTAATGGTACCAGATACGCGTGCTGGGGTGACCTGTGCCGGCGAGGATCTACACCGAAAGTCAGCACCGCGAAATAGAAAACTGGAACTTTACTGTTTTCAAAACTCGTTTTTGATCTCGGTTTTCTTCGATCTATTCCTCGAATTAGCGATGCATGGCATGCAAGGGAGAGGAGAGGGGGTGTGCTTTTGTTGATGCTCACCCTGGGGTGGTCGGAGACGATGATGAACGTCGGAGAGGCGCAGTCGACGGGAAAGAAGAGGTGGCCGGGGTAGATGAAGAAGATGGAGGACGGGCTCGCACAGATCTTGGCGTGTACAGCTCCATGAAGCAGAGGTTGAGGAAGAGGGAGCCGAGGCGGTTCCGTTCCACCGCTCAGGTTGGGTCGAGCTGGTCCATGGCGATGGTGGCGAGGGATAGACGACGGCGGTGGCTCTCGGTAGGTTTTCTGTCTAGGAAGAAAAGAGGGTGGCGGCGGCGCGTACGAGGGAGGAGGCGAGCTAGGGTTGCAGGGCTAGCGCCGAGTTGGTTTTATAGGAGGGAGCCGGAACAGCTCGTCCGTCCCATCACTGGACAGCGACATGCTGAGCCACAGATGCGTTGCCATACGGGACGAAGACGGAAGAGGAGATGGTGGCTTCGGTGGTAGCTAGTTGAGCTAGCTGATGGGTTTCTTCGGTGTGGGGAAAGGAAGGAAGATGGGCTGGCCGGTTTTGAGAAGGGAAGAGGCCAGAAGCATGGAAAGGCCAAAAGAAGAGCAAACTGGCATGGTCGGCAAACGGAGATGAGATGATCTGGGCTAAATTATCTCCTCCGGTTCTTCTTCTCCTTCTTTTCTTTTCTTGCTGAAACGTATAGGGAAAAAGGAAGGACTTTGGGAAAAGGATTTTGAAACACTGGTTTTTAAACATCTCGTGAAACCTGGACTTTAGTTTAGAAACATTTTGCAAACTTTTCCCACAAATTTTATTTATTTTTATTTAAAATAAGAATAGAGGAGGGTTTATTAAATAAACCATATGACGAGGAAGAAACAAAATAGTTTTTATTTAAAATAATTTTATTTGATAAAATCTTGTGGATGATATGATGCATGATGCATGATGATGCCTAAAAGAAAAAGGAACAAGCAACTCTAATAGGGATGCTACCCTGGGCCGTTACAATCGACACCACTAACAAGGGATCGCGCCCCGAGATCCCACGTCCAGGTACGGGGGAGAGAGGTGAACTATCGGATCTTCTGGCGACGTGTCGAGCTCCTCGACACCACTAACAAGAATTCTTGCTCCATGTTCATCGGGCGACACCAGTAACAAGAAGTCCTTGTTCCGCTGTTGATGATGCGCTTTCGTCGGGACCTCCGAAGATCGGACCTGATAGGTGAGGGGCAAAGATCGTTCAACCCACGTCGGAACCTAGGACTCGGAAAAACTCAGATAGAGAGAAGACCCAAAACTCGCATAGGTAAGATGAGAAAGAATAGAGGTAAGGAGAAAAATAAGAGCTAATCAGAACTATCCAACGAATTTTCAAAAATAGTTTGGACGCTCTCTAAACTCAACAACCGTTGGCAAGGTTATCCTACAGGCTGGACTAGTGGGGTACCGTCAACCTGAGCTCTGATACCAACTTGTGACGCCCCGAAATCGGTACCATGAGGATTGCAGCGATCCCGCCAAAATCCGCACGATATCGATTCTGAGACGCCCTCCGACACGACGTGCGCGAAGAATCACACACGTGATGCCAGAGGAATTAACACGAGCGGTAACATTACAACAGGATTACAATAGTGCCCACAAGAAACATATATTACAACAACGACTCCAACGAGTCAAGATACAAATATACAATACAAAGATCCAAATCATACAGAAGATCGAATACGTCCGAGTACGAACAAGATACAAATTGGACTAAGAGTCCTGAAGATAACCAGTGGCGTCCATAACCCTGCCCAGGCCAAGCCGGAAGGGTAACCGTGCTAACATCGTCATCTCGTACCTGTCAAAGTCGGGCCATCGGTTGCCGACAAAAGGGAGGAAGCAAAAGAGAAAGGGAAAAGGCGAGAGTAAGTACCAATGAATGAACTCCGGCACGTACTTAGCGAGACTAGAAATGTCTATGCTCGCCGGGCGAGTATATATATATATCGCCTGGGGCTATATGGTAGGTTTAGCGGCAGCAAAACTATAACCAATAGGGACACGCTACAACATCCGTCTACTCAGAGAAGATAAGAGAGCGCATAAGGTAACAAACAAAATACTACACAAACATAACCCAGCCGATTACACATATCCCCTCCAACAATTGCGAAGAGGCAATGTAAAAGGCACTTAACGGTGGACAAGTTTTATTAGGTACCGGTTGTAGTAATTGCTATATTACTACGCAAGTTATTAGCAGATTATTAGAAACAAGATAACGGTGTAAGTTGTTCTATGATCAAGCTATACAAATCCAAGTCGTCCATAACCGCGGACACGGCTTATCGATAATATGTACACCCTGCAGGGGTTGCCCAAATGTAACCATACGCATGCTCGAACCCACTTACTACAGGTGGAGTCTCACATCAAGAACGTTCCCAATGCAAGAGAAAGTTTAAGGGGAGCCACCCCACTAAGCTACCCGTGACGAAGTTCGGCCGTACTTCGATACGGACCCAGAGGTTTGTGCAAATGGCTAAGCTAAGTGTGAACAACCTGCTGTCGCTAATCGTTCCACGATATGAGTACAGTACAAAATATAAACACCCGAAGGCAACAGAAAGTAAATCATGCATCGTGCATATGCGCAAATAAAACCAAGTTTGTGGCTCCCAATAAACAGACTCGAGGAAAGGTAGTGGGTGATGGGGGTCCCACTCCCCCACGTACGGGTAGAGCGCTCAATCTCGGAATAGATAACAAGAACTCGGGTCCTAGGGGACATTAGCAAGTCAAAGTTCCGATGCTTTCGCAAAGGGGCTCACGAGATGCCTCTGCTTACAATTTTAGTTGTTAACAATAAAGTAAATTATGAGTATCTCCAACAACTGATATAGCATGTGATAACCTCCCAACAACCCAACATATCCCGATAACAGATCGAGATAAACAACAGAGCCTAAACACGCCTACGACTCGCAAGGCTCAAACATCAAGCAACGGCTATGGTTAAGGAATGATACATATAGGATTATTATGGTAAACAAGTGGAATAGGACACGTGACTCGATAAAGAAGCGCAACATAAGGATAGAAATGCGAGGGAGAGAGTAAAATAGGTGAAGAGAGAGGGCTCGCCTGTGAAAAGCTGCAGAAGAGCTTGTCGTATCTCACATCAACACTTCGTGATCCTATCCGGGAAGAAGCAGATGCTGGAACAAACAACGCATGCAAGTCTTACTACTACGGTTAAAGAAGATCCAGCATGATCATGATATGATATGCATGGCATGGCAGATATGATGCGATGCACTTATCCAATTAAGCGGAGTCGGAACCCCGGACAAACAAATTATTAGGTTCGAGTTGCATTTCCTACCGACAAGTTAAGTGTTGATTATCATGGCAACACAAGGCAAGGGTGCGCTACTTCAATTTTAAGCGGAGCGGGGAAAACCTAGTCGGTGTTTCGAAATACTCCACATATATGTTAAGTGAACATGCACGACTATCAACGCGCGACATGATGCGAGATGCAAACAGATGAATGGATGGCATAATCATGATCCTTGCATTAATCTGATCAAAATGAATATAAAATTTATAGCAATTGGATTTGTAAAAGTGCATATTTGAATCAATTGAAAAACCATCTGAGTTTGAATTGAGCGGGAACAGATGCAAAAAGGTTGAGTTTAATCCGCGTCAAGGGGATTCGAACTCAGGCCACTCGGCTCAAGGAACAGGGATGGTGCCAGTGGGCTGATGATTATGATTTGCATACAGACAGGACGCATCTAAGGTGAAGTGTACACCACCACGATAACTGAACTTTTGACAGTTGCATCTGAAACTGGACAGCGGCTGGCAGGAACTTTGGATGAAGATGGCGAGAAACTGGGTGATGCTCCAGCGTGGTTCTCAACAGGTTGAGCAATAAGAATGTGCCATGGGTCGAATGGGACCAAAATGGTTGGAAACGATGCACCGTGTCGACGGGGAAGCTCGCCGGAAAACGGGACGACGACACAGAGAAACTGAAAACTGGAAACCATCTGTTTCTGGAGGCGACTTTGGAAGAAGATGGCGTCGTCGTTACCGCTCCGTTTTGGGTGATTCAAGCTCCAGTAGAAATGATGAGGACATCCCATCTCTTGATACAACCGCTGTACCTACATCGACACAAATACAAGGACCAATCACTCGAGCTCGTGCCAAACAACTGAACTATCAGGTACTTTCGTTTCTTGGAACTATTCCTCACATACACGAGAATATGATGCTGCCTAAATCAGATATGTTTGTTACTCTTAGGAATGATGGACCAAGCATGGATGAGGAGGACAAGCATTGGAGCATGATCACACATGGAGGAGATGGCAGCAAGCACTTGAGGATTGAAGATGATACCACAAGTGGAGATTTCAGGACTTTGAAGCCACCATAAGAAGAGATGAAGACATGGACGAAATATAGAGTTCTCCACTTCATAATTTCGTCCATAGCATAATATGGTGCTGCGTCACCTTTAGTTTTGGGCCAGGCCCATGTCATTTTCGCAGGAATTAAGTCAGCCACTTTTTAGAGTCCGTATTGAAGGGGAAAGGCCTTCTAGGGTTTGGTTCGGCCACCACATGTATGGCTGGCCGAAACTCCACCTTTTCCTCCTTTAAATACCCCCATAGCCGTCACGTTTAGACTTGGATTTTGATTAGATTAAAAGTTAGCCAATTGCCGCAACTACGTGTTCTTCTTTTGAGGCCAACGCCCGTAACAAGACCGACTATTCGGAATCCCACCATTATCAATCAAGCTTTCATCTCTATTCGCAATATTCTGATTGCATCTTTAGTTCTTACTTGTTCTCGATTTCGGGTAGGAATTAAGACCCTTGTCGGTCGCTGATCGTGCTCCCGCAAGATCAGTAACTCCCGGAGATTGTCCTAGCGATTGCATTGGCGCACGAGCTTTGCACGTGTAGTCGGATCGTCAAGCACGAACTCCACCAACAAATCGAATTATCCCCATCTCATCGAAAGATCGGACACCTTTGCCCTATCAAGTGGTATCAGATTTCAGGTTGCTCGGTGAGATTTTACTGTTTTCGTAGTATAGATTGCATCTGCCATCATACCCATAAACCACGAAAAAGCCAAAAATACTGTTAGGGTTTTTAGATCATAGTCCCATAAACCCCCTGCCACGCCTTGCATTGTCTTTTCAGTTTTGCATAGTTGAATTTGTGTCTGCATCTTCGTGTCGAGTTGCTGGTCTTAGCGTCTAGTTCCCTTAGAGTTTCGAGTTCTGGTCATATTAGTCACGCCGCCACCGCCACTCGCACCATACGCAGATCACCGCCACCACCACCACCATATACTTCCGCCACTTCCATATACACCCTGCCATATACTTCCGCCACCGCCATATACACCCCGCCATATACTTCCGCCACCGCCATATACACCCTGCCATATACTTCCGCCACTACCATATACACCCTGCCACATACATCCGTATCCACCATATACCCTGTGTCCTACCGCGACACGGATCCGTGTTGTTTCTCTGCCGCGACAGAGCCCGTGTAGAATTAGGTTTTATCGTTTTTCCTACTCAGCTTTTACCTTCTAATATCATCTTGCGCTGCAGAAAAATTTCCGTGAGATAAGTTTCGGCCGCCAGTAAAGAATTGGAAGGAGAGCAAAAAAAAAAAAAAAAAAAAAAAAAAAAAAAAAAGAGTCTGGAACCGCCTCCGAAAAAATTTCTGGCTACATTGGTTTTTCAACTTGGCGATCACTTTTCGCCACTGGCCGTTATAGCGACATTTTTTTGGCGCCTGCGCGCTTTCAGAGCACTTTCCAGAAATTTCGACAAAAAAATTTCCGAGGCTACACTGTTTTTAGACCTTGGGGATCAGTTTGAGACACTTGCGATCATAGTGATTTTTCGCACCTCGCGTCGCCACATCATCGCCACCTCATCGCTGCTAGTTGCTTGTGTGCCGCGCCGTGACCTCGTTAGTGTTCTAGGCTCGCGTCTCTAGTACGGTCTAGCCTAGGACCAAGCACAAGCATCGTTGTTGAGCATACTTTCAATATTGCATCGCTGTTTTGACAATTGCTGTTTTTGCTACCATATATAAGCCATCCTACAGCTCCACATATTGTCTCCACGTGCACTGTGTCGACCCCAGGTAATCGCTTTGGCAATCTTTGGAGAAGCTGATCTTTGTGGGTTGCCGTATCACCTTCCTCCTGTTTGGTAAGAACTTGTAAGAGCTTTGTATTTTGCTTGACGAATTGCGCGTGAACCACCATATTCCGTAGTTTGTAGGCATATACATTTGTGCTTTTTGAGTACTAACCATGTCAGGACCAGTTGATCCGACCGCCGTTGACCCGGCCAAGATGACGCCCGAGCGGCTTGCATGCTCACTTCACCCACCTTTTGGGCGGGCATGCTCGCGACACCGATGCGCGCATTGATGACGTGGATGCCAAACTCACCGACGCGCCGGACAAACCGGATGGCTTCGAGGCAGCTTTCAACTCCAAGCTCGACGCCAAGTTCCGGGAGCTTTTGACTCGGTTGCCGCCGCCTCGCGCCAACGTGCAACGCCGCGCGCGCCGCGTTCCTCGTGCGGACGTTCCTCGCAGTACCGCTCCTGCCGCAGCGAGCCGCACATGACGCGCCTTCCGATGAAGGCTACGAAGATTATGAAGGGGACGCGGACGAGCAGGTAGATGAGAACGTATCGGAGGACGAGGAAGTCCAACAACCTCGCACCCGGTCGTCCACGGCAGCTGAACCGCCACGCTCGACCACCTCCACGGCCGGTACGTAATGATGATGATCATGTTGCTAAACCGAAGCTGAATATTCCACCATTTGAGGGTAGATATAATCCCGATGCATATCTTACATGGGAATTGGAAGTAGAACAACGCTTTGCATGTTTAAAATACCCCGATCACTTGCGTGTTAGTGCTCGCTACTTGTGAGTTCACAGATTTTGCATCTATTTGGTGGTCCGAATATTGTAGAACACATGCAAGCAAATATTCCTGCTACTTGGACTGGGTTAAAACTTGCTATGCGTACTCGCTTTTGTTCCTCCACATTATCAACGTGATTTGCTGAAAAAATTGTCTCGTTTAGAACAAGGAAAAAATTCTGTAGAAGACTATTATCAAGAATTGCAAACCGGCATGATTCGTCGTGGTATTGTAGAGGATAATGAGGCTATGCTTGCACGTTTCTTTGGTGGTTTGAATAAAGAGATTCAGCATATTTTAGATTATAAGGAGTACAACACTATTACTCGCTTGTTTCATCTTGCTTGCAAAGCTGAACGTGAAGTGCAGGATCGCCAACCACCATGGAGAAGAACTAATGTTTCGCAGGTCGTACATCGTCATGGTCTCCGCGACAATCAGCGCCACAATCTCGTGGTACCGCACCAGCACCTACTACCTCCAAGTACACCGCGCCCGCATCACGAGCACCTCCTCGCCTCCACACCAACACCATCGGCTGGTCCTCCTCGG
Source organism: Lolium rigidum (assembly GCF_022539505.1). Classification (NCBI taxonomy): domain Eukaryota; kingdom Viridiplantae; phylum Streptophyta; class Magnoliopsida; order Poales; family Poaceae; genus Lolium; species Lolium rigidum. Next base: position 17,026 of record NW_025899998.1, on the reverse strand, counting down.
AGTTCATCTTCCATGGCCTCCACGGGGAAGACGCGCGACATTCAATGTCGCAAATGCTTGGGATTTGGTCACATAGAGAGAGAATGCAGAACCAAGCGTGTGATGTTGAAGTGCGTGAAGATGGAGAATATGATTCTGCAAGTGACTTTGATGAAGATACATTGGCCCTTATTGCTGCACGTGATGGTGCCAACTCGATTCCGAGAGAGAGATGGAGGTAATGGAAGCCGACACCGCTGATCGAGTACAGGAGCTTAGTTGCACAGCCGTGTGTTGAGCGTGCAATTGAGCAAAGCTGAGCATGATCAACGCCACAATCTGTTCCAAACAAGAGGCGTTGTAAAAGAGCGAGCTATACGGATCATCATTGATGGAGGGAGTTGCAATAATCTGGCCAGCGTTGACATGGTGGAGAAGCTTTCTCTTCCTACACGACAGCGCACACATCCATACTACATACAATGGTTTGAGAGCTCTCGGAAGCTCAAGGTAACAAGAACTACACGTGTGCATTTTACTATTGGTACATATTCTGATTTTGTGGATTGTGATGTTGTACCTATGCAAGCTTGTTCTTTGTTACTTGGTAGACCTTGGCAATTTGATAGAGAATCTGTTCATAATGGTAAAACTAATCAGTATTCTCTTATGCATGATGGAAAGAAAATTGGTCTCAAACCTATGACTCCTGAACAAATACTAAAAGATGATCTTGCTAGAGCTAGTAGAGTAAAAAACGAGGAGAAACTTAAGAGTGAGAATCAGATTGTTGCTGCAGATTTTGTTCCACATAAGACTAATACTAAATCTGATTCGAACCATGCTACTGAAATTCGTTTGAAAAATCCTTGTTTGCTTGCTAGCAAATCTGATATTGCTGAACTTGATGTGGACACTACTCAATGCTATGCTATCATTTGCAAAGAAGTTCTGTTTTCATTTGAGGATATGCCTCCTTCTTTTCCACCTGCGGTTGCTAACCTTTTGCAGGAATTCATTGATGTGTTCCCACAAGATGTTCCCCCTGGACTACCACCTATCCGTGGCATAGAACACCAGATTGACTTGATTCCGAGAGCGTCGCTGCCCAACCGTGCACCATACCGTACCAATCCTTAAGAGACGAAAGAGATTCAGCGACAAATTCAGGTTCTCCAAGATAAAGGTTACATTCGTGAGTCTCTTAGCCCATGTGCTGTTCCTATTATCTTGGTACCTAAGAAGGATGGTTCTTCACGCATGTGTACCGATTGTAGAACTATTAATAATATTACCATTCGATACCGTCATCCAATACCTCGTTTAGATGATATGCTTGATGAATTGAGTGGTTCTCGTTATGTTCTCTAAAGTTGATTTGCGTAGTGGTTACCACCAGATTCGTATGAAATTAGGAGATGAATGGAAAACAGCGTTTAAAACTAAGTTCGGCTTATATGAGTGGTTAGTAATGCCCTTTGGTTTAACTAATGCACCTAGTACTTTCATGAGACTCGATGAACGAAGTTTTACGTGCTTTTATTGGACGTTTTGTGGTGGTATACTTTGATGATATTCTGATTTATAGCAAATCTTTGGAGGAACATTTGGATCATTTACGTGCTGTTTTCAATGCGTTACGTGATGCACGTTTGTATGGTAATCTTGAGAAGTGCACCTTTTGCACCAATCGAGTTGCGTTTCTTGGCTATGTTGTTACTGCGCAGGGCATTGAAGTTGATCCAGCCAAGATTGAGGCAATTGAGAGTTGGCCGCAGCCCAAGACGGTCACACAAGTGAGGAGTTTTCTTGGCCTCGCTGGTTTCTATAGGCGCTTTGTCAAAGACTTTGGATCCATTGCTGCGCCACTGAATGAGCTTACAAAGAAGGATGTGCCCTTTGTGTGGGGCGATGCACAACAAGAAGCCTTCATGATACCGAAAGATAAGTTAACACATGCTCCATTACTCCAACTTCCCGATTTCAATAAGACTTTTGAGCTTGAATGTGATGCTAGTGGAATTGGTTTGGGAGGTGTGTTGTTACAAGAGGGCAAACCCGTTGCATATTTTAGTGAAAAATTGAGTGGGCCTAGTCTGAACTATTCTACTTATGATAAAGAATTATATGCGCTGGTTCGGACATTAGAAACTTGGCAACATTATTTATGGCCTAAAGAATTTGTTATACATTCCGATCATGAATCTTTGAAGCATATTCGTAGTCAAGCTAAGTTGAATCGCCGCCATGCAAAGTGGGTTGAGTTTATTGAGTCTTTTCCTTATGTTATCAAACACAAAAAGGGTAAAGATAATGTTATTGCTGATGCTTTGTCGCGCCGTTATACTATGCTATCTCAACTTGACTTCAAGATTTTTGGATTAGAAACAATAAAGGAACAATACTTGAATGATGCTGATTTTAAAGATGTGTTGCTGAATTGTAAAGATGGTAGAACATGGAACAAATTCGTCCTCAATGATGGATTTGTGTTCCGTGCTAACAAGCTATGCATCCCATATGGTTCCGTTCGTCTTTTGTTGTTGCAGGAGGCGCATGGAGGAGGATTGATGGGACACTTTGGTGTGAAGAAGACGGAGGATGTACTTGCCGCACACTTCTTTTGGCCACGTATGCGTCGAGATGTTGAGAGATTTGTGGCACGCTGCACTACATGTCAAAAAGCTAAGTCTCGACTTAATCCACATGGTTTATATATGCCTCTTCCTCGTTCCTAGTGTACCTTGGGAGGATATTTCTATGGATTTCGTTTTGGGTTTGCCTCTGCATACGAAGGGGAGGGATAGTATCTTTGTTGTTGTGGATAGGTTTTCTAAGATGGCACATTTTATTCCATGTCACAAAACCGATGATGCTACACATGTTGCTGATTTGTTCTTTCGAGAAATTGTGCGTTTACATGGTGTGCCAAATACTATTGTTTCTGATCGTGATACTAAGTTTCTTAGCCACTTTTGGAGATGTTTATGGGCTAAGTTGGGGACTAAATTGCTGTTTAGTACTACATGTCATCCCCAAACGGATGGACAAACTGAAGTAGTAAATAGAACTTTGTCTACTATGCTCGCGGGCTGTTTTGAAGAAGAACTTAAAATTGTGGGAAGAATGTTTACCTCATGTTGAATTTGCTTACAATCGCTCGCTGCATTCTACCACTAAGATGTGCCCATTTGAGATTGTTTATGGTTTTGTACCACGTGCACCTATTGATTTGTTGCCTTTACCATCTTCTCGTGCAAAATAATTTGGATGCTACAAACCGTGCTGAATTGATACTAAAATTGCATGAGACTACTAAAGACAACATAGCACGCATGAATACTAAGTATAAAATTGCTGGGGATAGAGGAAGAAAACATGTTGTGTTTGATGTTGGTGATCTTGTTTGGTTGCATTTGCGCAAAGATCGTTTTCCTGAATTGCGCAAGTCGAAACTAATGCCACGCGCTGCTGGTCCTTTTAAGGTGTTAGAGAAAATAAATGATAATGCATATAAACTTGAGCTTCCTGCAGAATTGGGTTCGGTTAGTCCTACATTTAACATTGCAGATTTGAAGCCTTACTTTGGTGAAGAAGAGGAGTTTTCGTCGAGGACGACTTCAATTCAAGAAGGGGGGCATGATGAGGACATCCCATCTCTTGATACAACCGCTGTACCTACATCGACACAAATACAAGGACCAATCACTCGAGCTCGTGCCAAACAACTGAACTATCGTGTACTTTCGTTTCTTGGAACTATTCCTCACATACACGAGAATATGATGCTCGCCTAAATCAGATATGTTTGTTACTCTTAGGAATGATGGACCAAGCATGGATGAGGAGGACAAGCATTGGAGCATGATCACACATGGAGGAGATGGCAGCAAGCACTTGAGGATTGAAGATGATACCACAAGTGGAGATTTCAGGACTTTGAAGCCACCATAAGAAGAGATGAAGACATGGACGAAATATAGAGTTCTCCACTTCATAATTTCGTCCATAGCATAATATGGTGCTGCGTCACCTTTAGTTTTGGGCCAGGCCCATGTCATTTTCGCAGGAATTAAGTCAGCCACTTTTTAGAGTCCGTATTGAAGGGGAAAGGCCTTCTAGGGTTTGGTTCGGCCACCACATGTATGGCTGGCCGAAACTCCACCTTTTCCTCCTTTAAATACCCCCATAGCCGTCACGTTTAGACTTGGATTTTGATTAGATTAAAAGTTAGCCAATTGCTGCAACTACGTGTTCTTCTTTTGAGGCCAACGCCCAGAACAAGACCGACTATTCGGAATCCCACCATTATCAATCAAGCTTTCATCTCTATTCGCAATATTCTGATTGCATCTTTAGTTCTTACTTGTTCTCGACTTCAGGTAGGAATTAAGACCCTTGCTCGGTCGAGCTGATCGTGCTCCCGCAAGATCGGTAACTCCCGGAGATTGTCCTAGCGATTGCATTGGCGCACGAGCTTTGCACGTGTAGTCGGATCGTCAAGCACGAACTCCACCAACAAATCGAATTATCCCCATCTCATCGAAAGATCGGACACCTTTGCCCTATCAAGAAAGAGGATGTTGCCGTGCTTGTAATGGTACCAGATACGCGTGCTGGGGTGACCTGTGCCGGCGAGGATCTACACCGAAAGTCAGCACCGCGAAATAGAAAACTGGAACTTTACTGTTTTCAAAACTCGTTTTTGATCTCGGTTTTCTTCGATCTATTCCTCGAATCAGCGATGCATGGCATGCAAGGGAGAGGAGAGGGGGTGTGCTTTTGTTGATGCTCACCCTGGGGTGGTCGGAGACGATGATGAACGTCGGAGAGGCGCAGGCGACGGGAAAGAAGAGGTGGCCGGGGTAGATGAAGAAGATGGAGGACGGGCTCGCACAGATCTTGGCGTGTACAGCTCCATGAAGTAGAGGTTGAGGAAGAGGGAGCCGAGGCGGTTCCGTTCCACCACTCAGGTTGGCTCGAGCTGGTCCATGGCGACGGTGGCGAGGGATAGACGACGGCGGTGGCTCTCGGTAGGTTTTCTGTCTAGGAAGAAAAGAGGGTGGCGGCGGCGCGTACGAGGGAGGAGGCGAGCTAGGGTTGCAGGGATAGCGCCGAGTTGGTTTTATAGGAGGGAGCCGGAACACCTCGTCCGTCCCATCACTGGACAGCGACATGCTGAGCCACGGATGCGTTGCCGTACGGGACGAAGACGGAAGAGGAGATGGTGGCTTCGGTGGTAGCTAGTTGGGCTAGATGATGGGTTTCTTCGGTGTGGGAAAGGAAGGAAGATGGGCTGGCCGGTTTTGAGAAGGGAAGAGGCCAGAAGCATGGAAAGGCCAAAAGAAGAGCAAACTGGCATGGTCGGCAAACGGAGATGAGATGATCTGGGCTAAATTATCTCCTCCGGTTCTTCTTCTCCTTCTTTTCTTTTCTTGCTGAAACGTATAGGGAAAAAGGAAGGACTTTGGGAAAAGGATTTTGAAACACTGTTTTTAAACATCTGTGAAACCTGGACTTTAGTTTAGAAACATTTTGCAAACTTTTCCCACAAATTTTATTTATTTTTATTTAAAATAAGAATAGAGGAGGGTTTATTAAATAAACCATATGAGAGGAAGAAACAAAATAGTTTTTATTTAAAATAATTTTATTTGATAAAATCTTGTGGATGATATGATGCATGATGCATGATGATGCCTAAAAGAAAAAGGAACAAGCAACTCTAATAGGGATGCTACCCTGGGCCGTTACAGCTAAACACACCAAAGATTCACACAAGCCTATGCTAACATCACATCTTAATTAGCATGGTGATTTACTTGGTTTTATTGGAAAGAAAAATAATTTCCTCTCATTATAATGATTTATTAGTATAGCTCTTTAATGCTTTGGAGGAAATAATTTCCTCTCATTGAATCTTATTAAGATTTAATCTCTTCAAATAATAGGGTATGAGTATAGGTTGACCAAGGTCAACACTTCATATCTATTATTTGAGAGTGGGAATTTAAATGAGGTAAAACACCTCATGCATTTTAATACTAGCATGATAATGATTTCAATCTCTAAGTAATAAAATAGGAGGTTCATTAGACTAAGGTCATTACCTCTTATTGAATTACTTAGGATCAAGATTTAAATGAGAGAGTAGCTCTCATACTATTTAAATAAATTTATGTGTATGTGTTAAATGGACTAGAAATGGCTCCATAGCCATTATTTTGATCTAGTCCATGATCATACCAAACAACTATGTTAAATTTTTGCAGAAACAATTAGAGTCGGGCAAATGTGATTTATGAGAGTTGAAATCAACTCAAAATCATTTCTAGATAATTTTTAATATTTATTTGAAATTAGAAAAGGCCCTGCCTTGTTATTTTTGTCATTTGAATCTAATTACGAATTTGGAAAAGAGACCAGTGGCATTGTTTAGATAATTTCATGAGCTTTCCGAATATATAAAATTTACTAAATTTGGTTCAGTGGATTTTGTTTTATTTAAATTTGAACTAAGCATCAGCAGGGAATTTGAATTAAACAGAAATTCTGTTTTTGAATTATTGGGCTTGGCGGGAAAGCGAAACAGGCTAAACATGCGAAATAAAATGGGCCGGCCCAGCAGTGTGACTCGCACATGCGGGCCGCCTGACAGGGTGGGCTCCACCTGTCAGTGGCGTTTAACGCCGAATCGGTATGGCGAAATCTGGGGCGTAGGATTAGAGCGAGGATCTACGGCTCACGGTGGTCATCGTCTCCGGCGAGAATCCGACGATCTGGCGGCGAGCCTAGGGGGTCGTAGGGCTTACCGAAGTTCCCGCGGGGTTCTGCTAGGTGCGAGGCGACGTTGTCGACGGTGCTGAAGCTCCTGGTAGCAGTGGCGAGGCGCGGGGAGGCGTGAATCGACGGCGGTGATCTGCGGGCTCCGGCGGCTCCGATCGTCAAATTGGGGCGGCTCCGGCGTCAATTGAGTGAGTGGCTGGGTCGAGTAGAAGCAGAGATGGGAGGAGAGTGTGGTGCTGTGAAGGATTCGTGCTCGGGGCGCCTCTATTTATAGCGGAGGTGAGGTGCTGCGGGTGCCGAAGGGGGTTGAGCATGGTGCGGCGTCTCCGGCGTGCGAAAGGGCAAGGCAAGGACGGCATCTTGTAGGCTGCATCATGGCGATGCTCAAGGAGTAGTTGGCGCGGCCAGGGCGTGAGAGGATGGCTCAGGAGCATGCAATGTCTGTCACGGCGTGTGATGAGGTCTAAGACCTAGATTGTGGCCCAATCTTGCGAATTCGACCCGAAATCGAAAGGGGAAAAGAGGGGAAACGAAGAACGCGATGAACACGAAGAACACACACACACCACAACCCAATACAAACCAATTATACTCCCTTGGTTGGTTAGGCCAAGCCAATAAAATCAATCCTTGGAGAGACCCTTAGGTTGAATCCAAGAAGAGAGAGATTGGAGGAGGAGATCTACCCTAGAACTTGGATGAGAGAGGTGTTGCCCTTGAATCATCCATGGAGAGAGTAAGATTCCACTAGAGTGCCTTGGATACAAAGAACAAGAGTTCTAGGGAGACAAAGCTCAAAACATGTCTAAGCCAAATCTTGTCTAACCCTAGCAAATGGGGAGTACGGGGATACATATAGGAGCAGATTCGTCCAAGGGTAGTTTGGGGCAAAGGCTAATTAAGTTACAACCGTTGGATGGTGAATGGACGGTTCAGATCTGAGCTAAAATGCGTGCGAGCGGTACCACAGGCGGAGGTACCGGTCGAGGTACCGGAAAATGCACCAAACTGAAGCGAAGTATACTGTAAGCCTCGCGCGCGAGCGGTACCTCGGACGGTACCACGGCCGGAGGTACCGCTCTTGCCTTTTCTTCCCGCAGGGCTGGAGTTGGGGGCGCTTGGGGCAGGCCGGTAGTACCGGCCAGATGTGGCCGGTAGTACCGGTCCTGCCTCCTCCCGCGTGTGTCTCTCCTGGATGGGGGTACCGGCCAGGTGGAGGGTGGAGGCTCCGGCCATGGCAGCCTGGAGGCTCCGGCCCTCCCTCCTTCTCCTCTTCTTTCCTCTTTCCTTCTTCTCCTCTTCTCCTTTCTTCTTCCATCCTTCTTTTCTTCTTCTCCCTTAAGCATGATGGACTCCTCTTCCCTTCCTTGTCGACCTTCATACCTAATGACACATACACATATCCATGAGGTAGTATACCATCCAATGTATTGTCGAGGTCGAGTATCGAGAGGAAAGAGTTCACCTTGTCATGTATCGCGTAGGTTCGGGTTGTCGGTCCACTTGGGGGACTCCGTGGCCATGGTGTAGCGTCGTCGTTAGGCGGGGCTGCACTTGACGGTCTTGAGGTGGAGGTGTCCGAAAGCCACCCCGCATCATCTCCCCCCCCTTGGGGAAGAGTCGTCCTCGACTCTTGTTCCTCCTCATCTCCATGTTGTGGCGAGAGGTCCGAGATGGTAAACGTCTTACTCACCAAGTACTTGGGAGTTTGTTTGTCGATGAAGCGGTTGAAGAAGAACTTGGGGAAAAACAACTTGCGAACCGAAAGCTTGTGGATGCCAATTTGGTGATCGGCGAACAAGAGGCTCTCAATCAAATACGAAGCATCAAGTCGTTTCTCCAAGAGGCATTTGGCAAAAATGGAAATCAAAAGAGTGTCGATGTATCCAAAATTTGTTGGGGCAAAAGTTTGTGCATGTAAAAGTTTGGTTTGTAAAGTGTCAAAAATGTGATGTGTAGCATTGTCCCACACAAATGGAACAATCAAAAGGCAAGTATCGGCGGCAAAATTTTGGGCAAAATTGTTATGTGCAATGGCAAAGAGATGGAAACTTCTATCTTGGGAAAGTATGGTTGGCGTGAGCCAAGTATGGGTATCCTCAAGTGTCAAAGCATCCATTTCAATTGCCAAAGATGAAATGAGAAATCCAAAGAAGAGCAACTTTATGAGTGACATGTGGCACAAGATGCATAAGGTGTCTCTCACATGTATGACATGGTCCTTGAGATTCTCGGAGTGTATGATGATAACATCAAGACATACAACGATCATTGTGCCAACAAGATGTTTCACGATATGTTGCAAAAGAAACAAAAGAGGTGACGAGGCATTGGACCAAACCGGAAGCTCGACAAGACAAGCCGGAAACACACAAAAGCGAAGGCGTTTGGGAACATACCCTTTGGTGTGAATCCCATGGGTTGGATCATGTATCTCGTCCGTGTTGGGGAAGCTCTCAATTGCGCGTTTCGTGAGCTCATGCTCCGTAGCGGTGGAAGTTGTCATTCGGGTACCTATACACACAAAAGAGAAAACAAAAAGCGTGTGTGCATGGTAGATGAATACATCATCCATCATGATGTTCCATGTCTTGTGCACATCACCATTAATGTCAAGCGATATAGTATGAAAAGCATGGCGATGGTGCATATGGCAAGAAGGTGTATTCATGGCATGTGGTAACTCATGATCATCAAAAATAGAGAAGGCTATGGGGGCCATCTCATGGACAATGAAATAAGCATTTTTGCATACCAAACATAAGAAAGAGCAAGTGTTCACAATCTTGGATGCAAGGATCATGGAGTAGTGCAAACATTTTGGGCAAAGCATGTTCAACATGTTATCATTGTTGTCGACAACCCTATGTAAAGAGCAAGTGTTCATCAAGGGTGGCACAACACAAGTATTATCATAATCATTATCATTGCAAGCAAGCGGGGAAAAAGTGAAACTCTCATAGCATGGCATGACCACATTGTCACAAGCAATCAATTCCACACGAGATCATGCATGCACTCAAAAGTCATCATGTCCACTAGTGGGATCATGGCATCATCAACACCTATGTTGTTACCTTTGTAGGCCGACTCATTTGAAGTAGGTGTTGTGGAAGTAGGAGGATCCATGTGGTCGACATGTCCATCTTGGAGCAAGCATGGTGAGATATCATCATCTTCATGCACCATGTACATCGTCTCCATGAGCGGGAACTCATCCTCCGTGGAACCTAGTGCAACATAAGAAGACACAAACGAGGGAGAGGTTAATGTGTTAGCAAATGCGATGTCCTCCATGGACCTATCATCTACCTCTCTCAACTCACTTTGTGTATCACTCATGTTCTCCAAACGGAAGCACTCAAACTCACATATGGGGTGGAAGTCACTCAACTCACTATCACTCTCACTCAAGTGGGCTAAGTGGCTCTCATGCTCACATGGGATTGGTACCAACTCATCGATCAAGCATATAGGAGTAGGCTCGACTTTCTCATCTCCATGCGCCTCCTTGGTTGAAGAGAAATTCCCATGCTCAACCATCTCAACTCCATGCGCCTCCATAGGTGAAGGGAGAATCCCATGCTCACCATGCTCAACTCTATCGCCTCCCAAGTCGTCCTCCATCGTGGTCGCCGTAGTGTCGTGGAGAGCTAGGCTCGGATCCACATCATCCTTGAGTTGACCTTGTTGAACTTCATCTTGAAGTGTGGGCGCTAAAGGCTTCTTGGTGGCTTGGGCTTGTAGCTTGTCGAAGTAGAGCGTCTTGGCGCTTGGCGTTGTGCATTGCCATGCCACGTGACCCTTGGCCTTGCACACCTCACATAGGAGATTGGGACATTCCCGTGGAGGGTGGCCTTGTTGCTTGCACTTGTAGCATCGGAGTCCATAGGCATGTGACGAGGTAGGGGCCATCGTGGTGGTGGCACAAGAGGGAGAAGTCGCCTTATGAGGAAGGTCTTCTTGATGTGCCCTCTCCATCCTTGGAGTGGTAGACACCCCATGATGGTGTTTGTCGTCTTCACGTCGAGGCTCTCGTCTTCGTGCATCATCACCATGGATTGAGTGGTGTCGTCGAAGACTCGCGGAAGATGTTGGTCGATGGCGATCTTGAAGTGGCTTGTGGTGGCGAAGCTCATGTGGTGACGTATGTCGATGTAGACCATGAGGTGGTAGTGGTCGACGACTATCATGAGATGGTGTGTGTCGATGACGATCCTCGACACGCCTAGATGATGGCTCATGCGACTTGGCATGTTGCTTGTGGCGCCTTGTGGAGCTTGGAGAAGAGTGTCGATGACGATCATGTTGGGGACGCTCTTGATGCTCCATATGATGTACTTGAGGTCGACGATCTTGTGCATAAGCACTCTCATGGTGGCGCCTTGTGGAGCTCGGAGAAGTGTGTCGATGACGCTCATGATGGGGACGCTCTTGACGATCCATATGATGGTGCCATCGTGGAGGTCCTCCATCTTCATATGTAGCTCCATTGGCCAAGTAGGGGTATGTGGGAGCACCGACGTTGCTCATGGTGGGGTTGAGGTGAGGCTCCGTCACGGTGTCGATGTCGTAGGAGTGGCGTTGCTCCACCATGTCGTCGATGTCGTAGTCGTGGTGTTGCTCCACCATGTCATCCATGTTTGGTGAGCCATTGTCGATGTAGAGCTCGTCGAAGTCGTCCATGCTTGTTGAGCCATTGTCGAAGTAGAGCTCCTCGATGTCGTCCTCAAGGTGGCGCTCCACCATGTCGTCCATGCTTGTTGAGCCCTTGTCGGAGTAGAGCTCCTCGATGTCGGTCATGTCGGCGATGCTCGCGGAGCTAGAGTCGGTGTTGAGCTCCACATGTTCCTCCACATCCGCGGTGCTTGAAGAGGTATCCTCCTCGTAGTGCTCCATGTACTCATCCATATCCTCATCTTCGCTATCCATGTTAGCACGATGGTATCTATATGGTGTATGTTAGTGGAAGAACACTACCTCGCAACCTTACCGTGGTATGATAAGATCGGGGTGATCCAACAAGCCGAGGTCAAAATCAATTGTATCGGGAACTCACACAAAAACACACGCAAAAGCTAGCAAATATGGTGTTAGGTGAGTATGGTGGAAAGCCAAAAGACGAAATCCGAAATCAAGTTTGTTGTTAAGAGTGGGTGAAATCCAAAAAAATCAAATGTCAAAGTGATGATCACTATAAACACGGAAAAGATGTGGAACACACACACGAGATAAGCGGGGTTAGTGCAACCAAAAGTGAGCGGAAAAGTGTAAGAAGCCCTTAAGCAAGGGTGCTCGGTGTCACACTAACACAAGAAGAGATCAAAGCTTTGGTTGCAAATGAAGAGACAACAAGATTCACACGTAGCCTCTCTTCTCTTTTCTCTCTTTTGCTTAAAAGCTTTTTCTCTTTTGTATATGGTGGCACTTGCACTCTTTTGTATCTATGGTGGCACTTTGTACACTTTTGTATGTATGATGGCACTTGCACTCTTTTTGTGCTTTTCTTTCCTTTTCACGCTCTATGTTAGCGTTAGCTCGCTTTTGCTATCTTGCCACACGAGTTTTGCTTAGAAGCTTGACTCCACACTACACACACACCTCACAATCGGGGCCACGTGCAATGTCTCGCAACACTCAATAAGCAATGCTCGATAGGATAGATCGCAAAAGAAGAGGGGTTACAAGGTGGGGAGCAAGTTATACCTAGATGAAAATGTTAGGCGGTGTCGGAACACACAACTTGCGATGATGGCGGTGGTGTCAAGAGTACGGTTGCAAGTTCGGGGTGCCGAGGATGTCTTCGCTTGCTTCGGAGCTGCGGGTTAGTTTCACAAACAAGGCACTCAAACCGGAACAAGCAAACACAAGTTAGGAGAAAAGTCGGGTCAAAGTAGCTTGGCGTCGATGGCGGTGGTATGCCGTGGTGATATCGGTGAGCTCGCGGCAGCGGTGGTGGTGGTGGGGTAGCGGCGGTGTTTGCCGGTGGTATGCCGATGGCGGTATCGGTGAGCTTGCGGTGGCGGCGGTGGTGGTCGTGGTGCCGCGGCGGTGTTTACCGATCGTTTGGGGGGTTGGCGGTGTTTGCCGGTGATGAAGGGGGGTGGCGGTGTTTGCCGATGATTAAGAGGGGGTGGCGGTGCTTGCCGGCTGCGGAGATGAGTGGTGGTGGTCGGCGGTGGTGGGTGGAGATGGTGGCCGGCCGTGGGGAAGGAGGGGCGGTAGTGGAGGGTGGAGCCTCCACCCGGAGGTACCGCTCGTGCACGGGTGGAGGCTCCACCCGGAGGTACCGCTCAGCCCTTCTTCCTTACGTGCACGCACACACGAGCCACTCTTTCTCTCTCCTGTTCTTCCCCAAATCCAAATCCAATTGACCCAAAACTCGAAAATCGAAGGAATTTGTGGATAGAAAGTGGGGGAAATAGTAGATCAACACTAGAGACACCAAATCCATGGACCAAAACCACTCAAAACGCAACAAAATCGCAGATCCATCAAAAGGCAAATTAGGGCTGTTTTTGGGGAATTTTTTGGGAAATTTTTCAGAGGTGAAATTGGGTGGGTGGGGGGTCAAATTCGCGGAAACCAAAGGCTGCTGATACCATATGATGAGGTATCTCTGGCTCTGATTACCATATGATGAGGTCTAAGACCTAGATTGTGGCCCAATCTTGCGAATTCGACCCGAAATCGAAAGGGGAAAAGAGGGGAAACGAAGAACGCGATGAACACGAAGAACACACACACACCACAACCCAATACAAACCAATTATACTCCCTTGGTTGGTTAGGCCAAGCCAATAAAATCAATCCTTGGAGAGACCCTTAGGTTGAATCCAAGAAGAGAGAGATTGGAGGAGGAGATCTACCCTAGAACTTGGATGAGAGAGGTGTTGCCCTTGAATCATCCATGGAGAGAGTAAGATTCCACTAGAGTGCCTTGGATACAAAGAACAAGAGTTCTAGGGAGACAAAGCTCAAAACATGTCTAAGCCAAATCTTGTCTAACCCTAGCAAATGGGGAGTACGGGGATACATATAGGAGCAGATTCAACCAAGGGTAGTTTGGGGCAAAGGCTAATTAAGTTACAACCGTTGGATGGTGAATGGACGGTTCAGATCTGAGCTAAAATGCGTGCGAGCGGTACCACAGGCGGAGGTACCGGTCGAGGTACCGGAAAATGCACCAAACTGAAGCGAAGTATACTGTAAGCCTCGCGCGCGAGCGGTACCTCGGACGGTACCACGGCCGGAGGTACCGCTCTTGCCTTTTCTTCCCGCAGGGCTGGAGTTGGGGGCGCTTGGGGCAGGCCGGTAGTACCGGCCAGATGTGGCCGGTAGTACCGGTCCTGCCTCCTCCCGCGTGTGTCTCTCCTGGATGGGGGTACCGGCCAGGTGGAGGGTGGAGGCTCCGGCCCTCCCTCCTTCTCCTCTTCTTTCCTCTTTCCTTCTTCTCCTCTTCTCCTTTCTTCTTCCATCCTTCTTCTCTTCTTCTCCCTTAAGCATGATGGACTCCTCTTCCCTTCCTTGTCGACCTTCGTACCTAATGACACATACACATATCCATGAGGTAGTATACCATCCAATGTATTGTCGAGGTCGAGTATCGAGAGGAAAGAGTTCACCTTGTCATGTATCGCGTAGGTTCGGGTTGTCGGTCCACTTGGGGGACTCCGTGGCCATGGTGTAGCGTCGTCGTTAGGCGGGGCTGCACTTGACGGTCTTGAGGTGGAGGTGTCCGAAAGCCACCCCGCATCAGCGTGCGCGGCCGAAAGTTGGAGAGGACGGTGGCGACGGTGCTGGCGCGTGCATTCGATGGTGTCTACAGGCTAGAGGGTGGCGAGGAGATGCTCGATGCAGGAGTAGCCTTTGCAGGGGACGGTGAGGGTGCTCGAGCGCGCGGCGTCCTGGCGCGTCCAGTACGCGGTGAGCGTGCGTACTGGCGTGCACTGGCACGGTTTGGGCACGCCTCGCTTGGCCAATGCCGTGCGCGCACAAGCTAGGGCCGTACATTGGCAGGGTCCTTGTGCTCCAGAGATGCTCCAGGACAAGGTGGAAGAGAGAGGGGAGGCTCGGATCGATCAAGTGCTGGGAGGCCGGCATGGTGCACGGCATGCTTAGTTTAGGGTTTTCTCCACGCTTTAATCGACGGGGCAAGGACAGGGAATGGTGCAGGGGTTGCAGGAGATGGTGATCATCACCATCTAAAGCTGGTTTAGGCTTAGAACTGCTGGGTAAAGAGGTGTAACACCAATCTGGATTGATGCCTGCCAACTGCTCGACAGAATGGCCGCATGAGAAAAAAATATTCAAATTTCGAAATTCTTTTTGGTGAACTTCATTCATATTTTTAATGTGATGGAATGGTGGTGGTGGTGTTCATTTTGATGAAAGTTTGCAACATTTCAAAAAGTGGATCATCTTATCTTTGTTTCAAAGTCACAACTTGTCAATTCTATTCTGGTCAACCTGGTCAAAGTCAGCAGTGGTGGTCAACAGAAAAGTTGTTCACTTTGACTTGGTCTTGGATGAGGTGGCAAGTGTTGACCAAGTTTGGTTTAAGAAAATTCAAATCCAGGGGTGCAAAGTGGTGAAGATTTTATAAAGTGGTCATATGACCATTATCATATGTATGTCGAATTTGAAATTTCCTTTGATTTGAATCTGGTTTCTTTTATGCATTTGTGTTTGTTTTTGTTATATAAGAGTTTTACAAACCATAGATCAAGCAAAGGTGGCCTTTGGTTGAAGATTTGCAAAATTGGCTAAGTGTGTATGTGAGTGAAAATGAGATTTTCTCCCTATTTGATTTCTCTCCATTTGATTTGGTTTTTCTTGACTCCAAGGTGATTCTTATTAGTTTAGGAACATTTCAAAACCATTGAAACCATTCCGAAAGGTCTAGCTCCAAGATTTGCAAAAATGGCCATAACACATAAGAGGTGATTTTCCAATTTTGCTTATTCTTCTAAATGGTTCCCCTTGCTTTACTTGAGCATGGGTTAGGGTCCATTTAGTGTGAGATTAGGCTTAGAGAGGGTTTCACACCATTTGGGCAAGGTACAAAGGCATAGAACAAGATTTGATAAAATGGCTAGGTGCCACATATGCTTCTATGCATATGTTGATTTTATTTTCAAATGTTTTTGTTTCACCTTTGTTTTGATTGGGGAGTACTAGATTGGGTTTGTTGATGTTTTCAAAACATCTAATCAAGGTAGAAAAGCCTAGGTAAAAGTTTTACCAAAATAGCCATAAGCACGTAGGCCTTTTTCTTATTTAATTTCTTTTTATTTGATTTAATTTGGATGGTGAAAGGAGGAGTGAGGTTTAGGGTTTAAGATCATTTCAAAAATACTATAACAAGCAATCGTGGCAATAGCACAAGAATTAAGCAAGATCACTATGTATCAAACTTAATTGAATAAAAGTTTTTGTTGGTTCCAAAATTTGGAAATAGGGAAATTCATTGGTTGTGTTTTGAAATTTTTGGGATGTTACAAACCCTTCCCCCTTAAACAAATCTCGTCCCGAGATTTTAAGAAAAGTTAGGTTCCTTAGAGAGATTGAGTATTTTGATTAACAGGAAGACATACTTGGCATGGTCTGGGGTGCTTCCTGAGCTTCAATGGCATTCATGTGGTAGAGGCGCCCATTGTTGTTGTTGTGGTTCCTTCTTCCTGCAAAGCGGCGCTGTTGCTGAGCCGGTGCTGCGGTATTGGCGGCAACCTTGGCAAGCTTATTGGGGCACTCGTTGGAGTAGTGACCCACAACTCCACATTCATAGCAGTTGATTGTTGCCTTGTCCTTGGGGGTGATGGGGGTAGCATTGCTCCCAGTCCTCGGGGCAGTATTGGTGTTATTGTTGTTTCCATGGTTGTTGTTGCTGTTGGGGGGGGGGGGGTGTTGTTGTGGTGGCTGTTGTTGTTGTTGCCTCCGGGCTTCGGGGGTCCTCCGTTGTTGTTGGTGTAGTTGGGGCGATAACTCTGAGCAGGGGGCTTGTTGTATCTTGGGGTGAATCCTCCAAAGGAGGTGTTACGGTACTTCTGGGTATGGTGGGGTCCATTCTGGTTCATCATCCTTGTAAGGGTATTTTACCCTTATCCATTATTTTGGTAACAATGACACCATGCTAGAGTATTTGGCCTAATATGTTTATAAGGATAATCTCAGGTATTAGGCAATGAGGCATAAATGGTGTATCAAAGGAACAAGAAGGCTAAAGGAGACCCCCACTTCAACAACAATCAAAAAGGGGTCT